>NC_046332.1:66574412-66874412 GCF_000738735.6 Corvus cornix cornix | reverse complement strand
GGTTACACAAAAGCATTACTCCTGCATTTGAACTGTCTTAATTTAGAACCAATGTATTTATTTCTTTTCCTTATTTCTTTTTCCTTTTCTCCCTATGTACTTTAAATTATTCTTTAGAAGTCTTCACTCAAAACTGCCACATTACACCTGATGCTGAGTCCTGTGAGGCCAACACCCTCACTTTCCAGGCAGAGGACATACAGTCAGGTCTCTATCTACTCCGAATGCTTCCTCTTATGTTTTGCAGACTTATACAAGGAATGACAGAGAAGGTAAAGAGGGCAGGAAAATAGCACTGGTTAACAAAAGCCTGGGAACATCCAGACCGGACTGGAATGGGGACCTGGAGATTAAAATCTGTTTCCAAGTCTGGCGCTGAGGAGGTACGAAGTACACGCAACTTTCACTGAGTGTCGGACTGTGCTGCACTGTAAAAGCAGCCTCAAAGTCGTCCTGTGTAGGTGGCACCTGACCCTGTCAGAGTCCAAACAACAACAAAAAAAGCTGCTCCCCGTTAAAACTTTTCCTAACACGCAAGCAGTGTCAGCAGGTACTGTGAAGGCTCCTGGCAGAGGAAGTGCCGGCGTGCTGGCAGTCTGGGCAGTGGTGATCCCTGTGCCCTGCTGGGTGCCACGGCGTCCCAGACAATGCTGAGTCCCACGGCCAGAACCCCCACCAAACTCCAGGGCACTCAACTTTGCAGAGACACTGTTTAGAAACTCACCACACTGTCATGGTCACTTCACTGCCTGCCATAGCCACGAACCCTCCTGGGCAACAGCGCTGCACTGGGGAAAAGCTCAGGCAGTGCCATGCAGAGCAGCACCGCTCCTCCTTGCTGGCAGACTTCTGCAGACCTGAGCTAAACCAAGCGGTGCTCAGGGGATGAGCAGAGGCAACGAGCTGGTGCCTTACTCAGATTGTTTTAATAGTGTTACTTTTATGTACTGGAAATTAGAGCCAGAACGCTGCTTTTAACCCCTGCTTTAGCCAACAGTGAGAACTGGAAAATGTATTTTTAGTGCCAGTGTAGAGGCCCGGATTATTTTGAATAAATCCTAGGGGTAAAATACTGAATATCTATGTTTGTAATGCTAGTTTCCGTTGGAAAGTTCTATTTAAAAACTGAATCAATTTCAAATGTTTTCCTTTTGGGCAAGAAGGAAGGGGGGTAAAAAAAGGTAGGTGGAGATTAATTTTCACTCCTTCAGAGCAAGCAGAAGAACAACTAGCTGGTAGTGTTTCCTCTCTCCCAACCTATACACATGCTTTTTGTCATTTAGCAGAAATAAGAATATGGTTTAAGTTCCTGCAAGCAAGGGAAAAAGAGTCTCACATATTTTCTGAAGGGATCCTATTTCTTTGCTGTGCTGACTTTAAAGCTCTGAGAAACCTGGGTTGAAGACTTAGTTTTTAAAAAAACAGGTATACACAACAAGAGACACTGAACTCTTTATCCACTGTTTTTGTTGGCTACATAGTAATGTAAGATTTGTTTACTTTATTGATTGTGCGAAATACAGTAGCCGTAAAGTTTCAGAAGTATTTGGTTTTCCTCCAGCAATTTAGGGCTTCTATAGAGTGTTAAACCAAGAATGCCACTGGTCATCAAATATGAGGGCAGTACGGCTCAGTTACTGGAACACGATCGCGGTATCAAACAGATATTTCACTGTAAAAGCAAGAAAACAGCTAACTCCTCCACTTCAGGGGAGCTTCCACGGGATTTGTTAGAATGTCAACACTGTTCAACTAAAACACCATGGAGGAAGCTGGTACCGATTTCCAGCCAAATAGCACACTCCAACCCTTTCTTCCCAAGCCAGAAATATTATACACAGCACTTCTGGGAAACAGAACTGCTTTCCTTTAAATTATACTTCAACAGGATAGGGATTTCATAAGTTTAATTGGATTTCTGCACAACCTCCTTCCAGTATCAATGATTTAAAATATTTTGCTAGGCTTATACATCACAAAATGTATTTTTAAGTTTATGAGCTCTTAATATGTATCCATTCTCCAGTTTTAAAAAAATACATTTGCGGAGCATGAGAATGAGACTTGTATTTGAGCACAGAAATTTTAAGCCCTAATGTTTAGCTTGGAAGGTCTTTTAAAGAAAGCACGGAGTAAGAGATAAGGGAGTTTAACCTGAAGGGAGACTATTTTGCTTCCAATGTACCTATTAGTTATAAAAAAATTATTCATACTGCTGTGAGATTACAAGGATGTCAAAAAGATGTTTAGATATTCACATAAAATACGTTACACTAACCAGCCACCTCAACAGATAAAATCTCCTCTGGCAGATCCCATGGTTGGGGTTTCTTATCAATACAAGAGAGTGGTCTGCACCAGTAAAGCACACATACTGTGTTGCCTCTTCTCCCTCTAATTTCTCTTCTTCTGATTCAGTTGTGCCAAAATGCACCAGTTGCTTTCCTAACATTTAATTCCAGTTGCTGGCAGTGACCCTCATGGCCACACTCATTTGGGTAAGGCACAGTGCCACCAGTGGGGGGGTGACAGACATTTTGAAGACACCCTGTTATCTTCAACACGCAGCCTCTCTTCAAGAACCTGTTTCTGCTTGAAATTATTTGGAAAAAACAAGTCACTGACAGCCTCTATTATTGACGAATCTCCCCATTAACAAGAAAATAAGCTTCCTTATTTCACCAAAGAGTTTTATGACTTTATTTCTGCAATTCACTGCTAGGACGGCTTTCTTTAAAAATAAGGTTGTAAACAGCAAGGGCTGGATTTTCAAACCTAAAGTTAGGTAACTCTATTGTTATGCAGAAATCCAAATACAGGTATTACACCAGCCAATGCCTGCAACTTCACTTGTTTCCTATCAGAAATTTCTGTCAGAGCAGCGAGTTTGGAGCATCCTTAAGGAATAAAAAGCAGCACACTTTCCAGAGACTTCAAAATGACAGCACCCGATTACAGCTCATAAGGGTATAAAAGTATAAAGACAGCCCCTCCTCCAGTCTTGCCATCATTTTAATATTACTTGTGCTTATTATTTCCAGTGGCAAGTGGTTGGCCTTAAAAATATTCAACTAGGTGTGATAAAATTGTGGCAGGTAAAGCCAAAGTTTCTGCACCAAAACTGCACCAGTTATGTACATAACTTTTACAATGCTCAGCTTTAAAACAGATTATTAAAAAGATTTATGTTGTCTCAAAGCTTTGTGGTGCATTTGTCTTCAAATTTTTCACGTTAACATCAGTTGTCTTAATTCCCTGACATGCTATAGCCTCAAATTTTAGAAAAAATAAGAACAAATGAAATGTTTTTTCTATTTTAGTTTGCTTGAAATAGTGTTTCTCTAGCTCACGGTACCATAGTAGTTTTAAACTCTGACTGGGTCACGGGACCTGGATGCAGTTACTTGGGTGTATGTCTGCAAGCATTCAGAAGTTTTTTGCTCCCAACATTTACCTAAAATCAGACCTTCTTTCTATTACTGACTAAGTCCTAAGTGCTGTAGTCGTCATTAAAAGCAGCTTCTTGGCCTGTTTTGGTTTTGGGTTTTTTAGAGAAAGAACAGAAAGCTGAGTTTTCAAAATATATACTCCCTCAGGTGTTTAAAAGCTCTTTTGTGCACTAAAATTCTCAGTTGTCCAAGATGGAGATGGATGAGAGGGCTGACAGCACACGAGGTACATCCAGCTTATTCTGTGAGTGACAAAACATTCAACGACATTTAGTGCTTAAAACATCCATCCATAAATGATATGAATGAGCAACATATGCTGCACACTTTTAAATGCAATAAAGTCTCTGCCTACTATAGTAGTGGCTAAAGGGGGACTATTAAACACTACTTCACAATGAAACAGCATTTTAAGGAATTCTGTAACAGAGAGATTTGAGCTCAGCACAAAGTCCGACCACTGATAAATGAAGCATGAAGAGGAATAAAAGATAACTGACTGGTGATCAAAGAGGACAGGGAAAGGAATTCACTTTCTGACTACAGAGGTGCAGAAGGCATTACCTTCTCAGCACTCCCACCAGTGCTTGAAGCGCACTTATTTTGCTAAGTGTTGTCTTACGCAGTTCAAGGATTAGTGGGGAATCTTGACTGGCCTGTGCAATGGTTTATTTTCCTTCTGGTATAACATTCTGTCTTAACAGAGGTGGTCTCTCTTCAAGGAGATATGCAAACAAAGAGGAAAGGAATTTTTTTTTAAGTAGGTTTATAAGAAATCCATGCCATTTGGGGTGCACGGCTGTGTCTACACATCCTGTGCTGAAGAACACATTTCCTTACCTAAGCTGTGGTACAAGAACAGCTCTTTAGCTCTCTCACCAATAACACTGGCTTTTGTACAGTCAGATAAGAGGTGCTCTTAAAATGGAATTTATTAAACACATACTGTAGACTTCCAGATTTGCATCTACTGTATGCACACACACACCAAAGAAAAAAAAAATTAAAGCAATACATTAAAGCTATTTTAACTCAAAGCAAGGCACTGTACACTTGCCAAAATCAAAGGTTTTAATATGTCCTTAATCAGAGTGTTAGAGATCCCTGAATATAAATAATGCAGCCTGACAGGACAGGAATGCTGCTACCAAGATACTCAGACTAAACTAGGACATTACTTAAATGTTTCTAATCTTTCACCAATGGGAGGTGCAGGTCATCTAACAAACAACAAGCAACACACTACCCTGGATGGAACCAGGAGTCAATCGTCCCAGTCAAGCCTCAGAAATTAATTACAATAAAGAATGTCTGATCAAATAATGGAAAGTTTTAATCACTGGCAATTGCTGCGAATCTTGGGACTGTACTAGCCTATGTAGGGCGGTCTCAAAATGAACTATATTTAAAGCCGGTCTCTTAGGTCAACAGTTTCCTTATCAAGAATCAAATATCCTGGAACTGAAGTTTAATCCTCTCAGGGAGCAATTGACAGAAACAACAGTTTTTTTAAGCTTTCATGCTTAGAGGGACTTTCTAGGCTTTTAATCAAAAAGAAAATATTAGGCTTTTCTTTTCAGTATCTGAAATCTAACAGGAATACCCCCACCTGACACCTTGGAATTTAATTCCTGCTTCATAAAAGTTGTATGCTGGATGCCGATGAGAATGATCAGTAATATTTAAATAAAATTTAGGTTTATGCTGCTAAGATTTCACCTTCTTTTGAGCAACACATTCAAACACTTCTCATTCAGCTCATGACTTCAGATAAAAAACCAGATCATTCATGAAGTGTTTGAAAAAAATGCATTATTTTCCCTTAAACTGTGGTTGGCACAGGAAAATAATGTACTTCCATTTCTCAGACAGGCAACTAATGGCTTTAGCAGAATTCATAAATAAAAGATACTAACACACCCTGCAGCAGTGCCTAGCAACACTGCACTTTAATGCACTTTGTCAACAGTTTTATTTAACTCTCTTCCACTTTTCCTTATGGTCTCTATCAACGATGGCATTTACTGACAGCTCCTTAAAGCGTAATCTATGCAACTGACTCATCTAACAGGTCAAAGAAACTGGATCTGCACAGAAATACTACTTAATTGCTGTTTTCACGATTTCAGGATGAGGTTTGCTATGTACATGCAAGGCTGCAGCCATGATCCAAGGCAGATTCCTTTGGGGCCTCCATTCCTCATTTGCGCATCAGGAGTGAAATCCCTTCCCAAAGTCTTGGTGTGATTTGAGTTGATACGTGTTTTCCCAACATGCAGGAGCCCAACTACTACTTGTCTCCCCTTCTGGACCTGGGGCATTCTGAATTCCCAGGCAAATGGCACTATCTTTAACAAGTGTCCCTATACAGGTATAATGAACTCAGAGTGCTGAGTCCCAGGGACTGCTGAAGTCTACTGCTTACAACTGGTTCTAATTCTGATGTACCATCAGTCTAATTCTGGATCTATTGAGGCAGAGATCTGAAATAAAATAAAATGTTTAACACCTTGAGGAACCACACAAGTCAGCAGCTGTTCTATGCCTATATAAACATTTGAAATAACCAGGGACAGTGGAAGTATTTTGAGTGCATCTCATTAGAGAAATGCCATTTCTCTTGAGTTATCTCGGCTTCCACTTCCCATCACCAAATACAAGCTAGATCTATAGATAGAGATGAAATAGTTCTGCAGTTAATACTAGAAACTATTAATGGCAAGCCCACCATGTGACCAGAGAACATGCCTGTACAAAGACTCTGTATACAGAAAACCAGTATCCAGCTGGAAAATGTCCTCAATGTGCATGCCTTGATGTGTTCAAAACAATCACAGATTTTCCTCTTAAAAACATACACAATTCTGAAGTGTGCAGCTGCTCACAGAAATAATAAAACCCCCCTGGCACTACAGGTAGCATACAGGTATGGTATTCCAGGTGCCTGCACAGCAAACAGTCAATGTCCACAATCCAAATGTTTGGCATATAAAGAAATCTAAAAGGATATGTTATAGGATTGCTGTTTCTAAATGATTACTCGATATATATGTATATACTCGGATGCCAGAAGAAGAAGGAATGAAGTTTATCTGCAATACAAAAGTAACTGCTTTTCCCTGGGATCCGGCACGTTTCAATTTGGACATGCAGCCATTACGCCGGAGCTTTCAGGTGGCTTTGCTGCTGAACAGCCCGCGATAAACGCGCAGCCCCCTCACACATTATATACTGCAGCTGCACAATGCCGGCTACAAAACGAAACTTGTTCCATGGCAAGCAGGTAAGATGATTTTAAAGATTATTTTAAAAGAAAATCCCTGCTTCAAAAGGTCAAAAAACCAACCTCTTTTGAAAGATGTTTCAATAGGTACTTTAAAATACTGGATACCATTTTACCTGTTTCAGAAGCAACTACCAGATTCAGGTATCATACTGAAGTGTTTTAAGGTATTAAAATGTACCACACACCTGCTCCAGAACTGCATGAAAACGGACAAAAAGTGTTCTGTATCTTTTCAACACTTGAGCCTTTGCTCATACTCTGTTTTGGGGTTGCCAATCTACCAACTAAAATTTATTTCATCATTAACAAATGCTAAAGCATTACGTAGGGAAAGAAAAACATGTGCCTGCTTCAACAACTGGTACAAATACACAACCCTATCTTAGCTCTTAACGGGAATACTGGGTTCCTGATCAACAGCAAGAGTCCAGTGTAATTACATTAAATCAGCATAACTATATCACTTTATACCACCTGACTTGGTGTAAGGTAAACAGCTTGGGAACACCTAAAAAGAAAAATATATGGGATTTTCCTCTTGCCCATCTTCTGTAGTTTCATTTAGATGTAATTTATGAAGTCTGACAGTGTGGTCATATCTGAACTGAAAAAAAAATAGACTACAGCCTACATTCCATCTATCAAAAGTAACATTTCCTTTAGGTTTGTTCTCCAAGAAAATCTACTAAACCCAGGGAAAACCTTTCTGAAGAGAAAGGCTGCTAAATAAATACCGTGAAAAGGCTGAGATTTTCCAATACAAAAGGAAAACCATAAGGTCTGTCTTGACTTTTAATGGCAGACAAACTTTGCTGCAGGCTCTTTTATTTTAAGATGACAGATTGCTGAGAAGGGCGGGGACTGGTTGGGATGAGAGAGAGACTGCAGCCAATTTTAAAAGGTATTGTTAAGAAACTAAGAATAAGGAGAGAACAACTTCAGTGGTCCATGATTACTAAAGAACGGGTTTAGCCAGATAAACAGGTCTGCTATCCCTGAAGGGAATTGAAAGAATATCACACACAACTTTATTAAAATGGATTACGTGACATTTGCTTTAGACTTTGAAGGTAAAAGCTTCACAAAAGTCCTTTAAAAATGTTTTAAAACTAAAAAATCAAAACTTATTAGTGCTGTATGAATTCACAGTTCTGGGGGGATGGGATGCAGAGGCACACACCCTGATTTAGCCCTCGGCATCGAGTCCTTTGGAGATCAATAACAAGATTCCCTTGCACTCTTGGGGGAGCTGAGCAACTGCACAGGTTTCCCCGAGTTTGCACCTCTTTACCTTTACATTCTTTTATTGATCAAACGTTAAGTCAGAGATCTGGCTCTTAAAACACACTTCAGCCGTATGTTAAGGCAGAGATCAGAATCGGTGCTGGAAATCTTCAAGCATGAAGTGAATATTCAAGAGAGTTAAACTAATCCAAACTCTGAAATACTGCAGGTAACAGGATACGGACTCACATTCTTGCATGTAATGCACGCTTTAGACAGTTTATCCCTTCATTCACCTCCCCAGAAGACCCTTTGTGTTACAGACCTGCTTAAGTTCACTAGATTTTTATCTAAAACAACATTCTTGTTTCCATGAATACATCAGCTCCTCTGACCTTTGCACATTTACCCACATTTCTAGGTAAAAAAGTGAAGGCAACAATAAACATTAGTGACCCTAAGCAATACATGCTAGCAATGAGGTATGTATTTCTATGCATACAACAACTACATTTGTAAACCCTGAAGTCATTACTACTCAAGGTACAGAAAAAGATATAAATTGATTTTAAAAAAGGAATAGCGTCCATTTCAAATGCTGACTATGCAATGTTAATGTTTAGACTAAAGCTTTGCTTTTATCTCTCTTCCTAGTTATTTTATAATAGCAATCAAGATAATTAAAACTGGTATTTAGTTCCTGGCTGAAGTGCGCAAGTGGAAATCGTACACTTAAATTTACAGATTATTTATTAAAGGGGGATTCTACTCTCTGACACTACTCAGATTTACAGCCTCATGAAAATACTCCTTTCTTACTAAACTTACTGCTAGTGATTATATATTAAGAATATTTTTAACAGCATTGGTGTTTAGTCTGGTACTAATTCAAAACAATAATCTTCTACAGTTTTTTTTAATTTTTCACTGTACAACACAGGAAACTTTCATTTCAGAAAACAAGATTTCCTTAGTAACACTTGGCCTGGACATACTCAACTTCTCTACAATAATCTAACAATCCATTAATAATAGCTGCTGAACAGAAGGCCTTGTTTCCATAGAGATAGTGAAACATTTTGTTAGATCATAGCTCAGGTGAAAACTCACTCCTTGAACGGCACAGCCGTAGCGCTGACAGTCTGCTTCAATAACAAAGTTGCTTGAACTGTGACTCGTGTTTTTCTCTGATTCTAAGCCCATGCATAAAAGAACCAAGGTTCACACTCACTTCTAAAAACAGGAGTCGCAGCCCTCTCACTTCATTTCTTTACAAAATCAGTCATGTGCTTTTCACTGATTTAGCATGAGTGGTTCTTTACCAAGATCCCAGCAAAGAACTGCCTTTAACAGTTTCAGGTGTGCTGGTGGTGAGCTATGTTTTTCTCTTTCTCTCCCTCTCTCCTTCTTCCCCCTGCCTCAGCAGGTGAAAGCTTGGGAAGAACATCTGGGGCAGTTCCACCTCCCAGCCACCGTCCTCAGCACTCACAGCTCTTGTGCCTACACACAACCAACACCATCCCCAGCTCCGCTCCTCGCGGGCCCAGGAAGAGGGACTGCCTCTGTAGCTGCAGGCAGCGTTTGATCAGGGTACAAAAAACAAGTGTGACACACTGACACTTTTAATTTTCTCCATTTTAATGTCTTTCCCTGACAGAAAAAAAAAATTGAAATTACGTCTTTTTTTTTTTTTTTTAAGATAAACATGGAGAACCATTTGTCTTTCAAAAAAATAAAGCCCACTTAATGCCAAGTACAAAGTAAATGGACGTATCTTGGGAGTTTTCATGATGTTTCTGAAAAATTCTAAGATTAAATAATTCTAAAAGGTCAGAGAGAAAGCCCAAGCCAGAAAATTCTATCTACTCAGATAAATCTTCAAAAGTAGAACATGTTTACTATGTTTAATTCACTATTCGGGGGGGGGGGGGAGGGGGAAGATCTTTTTTTAAAAATATTTTAATGGCATTTTAGACTGAAAAGGAAAGTTTCAATCTACTTTATTGTCAGCTATTTTGAGTTCCGTTGAGGTTTAAAAAAACTGCATTAATAAAAGAAATTTTACTTCTCATTTACCACTATTCAAATATTTTGTAGCTGAATTGCCAGTCTGTCCACACCACTCTAGAGAAAACAGGGAGAAGCTGGCAGACCCCGCGCGCTTGCACTGTCAGAAAACGCGTCAGCCACGGACGAACGAGAGACAGCGAGAGAGTGAGTACATACCTGTGTGAGTTCTCAGGTGCGCTTTTAAGTGAGAAGACTTTGTATAAACTTTTGTGCAGCCTACAACAAAAAAGAACCAGAAAAGGCAAAGAGGCTTCAGTAGGGAGAACAGAAACACTCCACACTACGTTTAAACTTCCTCATTCAGTGCTGGGGTACTATCAGGACACATTTAAGTTTACTACTTTCTGGCATCATCTTTGCCATTTAGAAGTAAAACTTTATATAGAACTCTCCTAGAGGTATGATGCTTTACACAGAAAAAAGAAAAACATGTATGTTTCAGGCAGACTTACTGCTTTGTAATGTAGTATATAGGCCAAGAGCTACAATCTATGTACAGTAACACCTGCTACGTAGGTCAGCAACTTTGCACGGGGAGATTATTTTTTAAAAATTTCCAAGAGGACTTGATCAAGCCAGACTCCGTGTCATCATCACACAGGGCTCAACATAACTCTTCCACTGGGTATTTATCATCTGACACGGCACCAAGAGTTATGTTGGTAAAGGGGAGCAGAAACTTCTCTCTGCGCTACAATGGGTGTGCACGCCCTGTATCTGGGATCATGTTGTACATGGAGGCACACTTTACAGCCAGGTCCCTCTTTCCCGTCAGTATAGAAGGCAATCCATCTGTGGACAATTTTCAGAAACTGTTTTAATGGATTTACGAGGGCAGCTGAATCTCTTGTTTGTAAGAGGGAAGAATGGCCGTGGCCTTGGCTACTGGGAGCTGAAATTATTTTTGCTCTGCCAGAAAATCTAAACTGAGCTGTACTGCCCTGATCAAACTGAGCCTCTGCTCCATCATGGATATTGGACAGTCACATTGATTTACACTAGCAAAAGTAGTATTTTTTATTTTTTGTTTTCTATAGAGTCCAATTTTTTGTTTTCTATAGAGCCCAAACTGGTAAAATGAGCTCAAGAGACTGACAAATGACATGAAGCGTATCTATTACTTAAAGAATGTCAGAGTGCTCCACTCAAAATAAAACAACAATGAAGACAAATTCTACTTGGACAAAAAACTATTTGGTTCTCCCTAGGTGTAGACCACTAAAGAAAAACACTTATACCTCATCCATGATTATTCACAGTTTTTTTTTTTATTGCAAGTGCTGGGATTTTCTGGCACAGATTGCTTACCTGGGTAGTCACAGTAATGGATACGTCTTTTCTCCAAATCTGGGTTACTTCTCCTGTTGTATCTGACAGGTTGGATGTTCTGGGGGGTTATGGGCAGAGTTGCTGGTAAATTTGGGTTGTGAATCGCCAGCTTGGATGCTATAGTTGCGGCATATGATGGAGGGGGGGTTAAATTCTGCAGCATCTCTGCTTGTCTATCTGGACTTCCAGGCTCTGAGCTTGGGGGCGAAGGAGGGAAGTAAGTGGCCTGCTGCTGCAGAAACTGGTTTGGCATGGTGTAGGTACAGGGGGGGATGCCCTGGAACTGTTTCATCGCAGTCTGTGGGACAGCCGAGGAGAGCGTGTTAAGGCCTGCCATGGCTGAGGGCATGGAGACATTGTTAAGGGAGTCCATCACGGCTGCCTGAGGAGTGGTGTTGGGCATGTCTAAATCCGGTGAGCTCAACAGCTGATACAACTGGCCTTGCTGGGGCGTGATGGAAAGATGGACATCTGGAGTAGGAAGCTCCTGCTTGATGAAAATGTTGTTCACATCAGGAGTTTGGTGGGAGCTGAAGATGCTGGTAAATTCGGGGAGGGCCTGAGTGGGAGCAGGGCCAGGGGCAGGGGCAGTAGTTTCATTCTGGTGACTGAAGATGGTGACCGGCTCTGTCTTGATGTGGGTTACACAGGGTCGCTGAGATTTGTACAGGCCAGTTCTAAGGTGGCTGATGTCGGGTAGGAAGACGTTCATGTTGATGCTGTAAGGCAACCCTTCACTGTCAGTGAAAAACTGGTCTACAACCGAGGCACTGTCTCTTCTGTATTTCTTATGTTCAGGGATGACAGGAACGGGCGGGAGCTGGGGTGCCAGGTATTTCTCCATTTCACATCTTGTCTACAAAGACAAAACAGACCATAATCCATATGATTTGTTACCAGCTAAGAAAGATGATGGCATCTAAGTCATGTGAGGTTTTACAAATAAAAGGCAATACTGTTCAGCCAGCCACAAGACACCTACGGAGGAAGCTATTAACGCTCACACTAATGAAAACCTGGTTGATTTTACAATCAGCACACTGATCAACATCATCAAGGACAAGGAGATAAAGTCATGGAACAAGCCGTTCACACATTAAGACCGATCTGATGTTTCAGCATACACAAAGTTTTCATCTTTTATGCCTAAAAGACAGTGCGAGGCGCAGAAGTGACAGGCACTGTGCCTAATCTGCAGATCTCCTGCTCTGGAATTCACTGCTCCAGCAGGGTCACTGCCTATCTGTTTCACCCGCTTCTCTTTGAAATGCTAACTGTAAAAGCCACATCCTCAGCTGGCTATTTGAATACTAATACTTCAAATAATGTTTTTATATATATATATATTCCATACTTCCATGATATTTCATCCCTAGAAGAACGGTATTTAATTAGAAATACAACACCGAAGTGTAAAGTTATTAGTAATATCGAATAAAAAGAAGACGGGTTGACTACATCAGAGTACTCTTTGTGTAAAGTGTCTCCAGGACTACACTTAAACCAATAATAATCTATGCAGTGTATAATTGGCTAATAGCGTGATAAACATATCCCTATCCATGCTTCGGTTCTCGGAGAGCTCTTTAATTACTGGAAAATCATCCTCTTAGCACAGTAGTGCGAGGGAATCCGTGGGTGGCTGGAGCCCTATACATTACTGGTGTACAGTCATCGGCAAAACATTTATCACGCACTCTTCAGTGGGCAAATGCTACATTCCCCCCTGCCCTGTCAAGAGAGCGCTCATACCAGACCCGTTTAGCACTCCGCAAGCAAAAGCAGCTGACAAACAGCAACTCTGCCCGAAAGTGGATTTTAGGACCTTTCTTCAAAGACCCCCGTTAAACACCACAAACAAACACAGCCGCCTTCCCGTCCCTTTGATCTGGATCTGCCCCGACATGCCAGGCTACTTTTTCCAGCTCTTGTTTACGAGTCGAGGGCAGCTCGCTTTGAAGACGGGGAGTTATTTACTCGTTGGGGAAGACACCACCGAAAGGCAGCGCCCGACAGAGCGCTGCCCGGCACCGGGGCTCTCTCCCCGCCGACCCGGGGGACGCCGGTGCCTCGCAGGGCGCGGGGAGCCGCCCCTGGAGCGGGCACCGTCCGCGGGCTGGAGCCCGGCTGCGGTTGGCACCTTCCCGCTTTTAGCTCCTCCAGCTGTTTGCCTGCGGATCCCCTCCCAAACAGCCTCCTGGGACAGGCACAAAGTCCTGGGAAGTCCCCGCTTACCCGGGGCGCCGTGTGCTCTCCCCCCCCGCGCGCTCCCCGAACATGACTCCCTGCGTGGGCGAGGAGGACAGGCGGCCGCTCTAATTCTGCCGCCGGGCAAGTGCGAAGGCAGCAGCTGTAGCTTTCAACACACCCGCGGGGGCAGCCCCGCTCCCCCCGCCGCCCCGGGACGGCCCGGCCGCCGCCTCCGGAGCCCGCGCCCCGCCTCGGCCCCGCCGCGCTCCGCCGGCGGGAACACGGGAGCGCTCCCCGCTCCGCACGGGCGGGATGGGCGGCGTGGCCGCTCCCCGCACACACACACGCGAACACATACCCACACATACACACCCACACTCTGCCACTGCCGCCACAGCCCCGCACTTCGGTGTCCACCGCCCTCGCCCCGCAGCCCGGCCCCACCCAGTCGCGCCCGCTCCGCAGCGGCCGCTCCCGCCAGGGCGAGGCGCGGTGCCCGGGGTTCTGCGCGGGCACCGAGTGCCCGGCGGGGGCTGTGAGCGGTGCCCGCTGCCTACCTGCACCATCTCCTCCGCCGGCAGGGTCGCGCCGCCGCCCCCGCCGCCGCCCCCGGGTGCTGCTGCTGCTGCGGCGGCGGCGGCTGCTGCTTCAGGTCCTCTCCAGGGAAGATCGCTGCCTCCCGGGCCCCCAGCACGGGTTTGAGCTGCGCGAACACCGGCTCCTCGGGCTGCTGCACGGGCCCCAGGCGGGCGCTCATGGTCAGCACCCTGGTGGCCATGGGGCTGGCGGCGGGCGCGGCGCGGACGGGCTGCCCGCCCCGGCGTAGAGCGAGTGACCCACGGGCGGCTCCGGGCGGGCGGGCGGTGGCTACTCGTGCGCTCACTCCCCAGGAGCACCAGCCCAGAGCGCAATCCACTCCGGTGTCGTCAGTGCCTCCGCCTGTACCTGGCCGCGGGTATCTACCCGGTGACACACGCCCGCCTCTATTTCACCCTACTCCACCCCCGGCCCCCCCTATACCCCACCCAGCTCGGAGAGGGGGCCGGCCCTGCCGCCCGCCCTGCCTACGGGGAGCGCGGGCAGCTCCTCCCCGCCGCCCGGCCCGGCCCGGCCCGGTCCGCCCCTGCCCCGCAGCGGCGGCACCGGCGAGCGGTCCCGATCCCGATCCCGATCCCGATCCCGATCCCGATCCCGATCCCGATCCCGATCCCCGGTGCCGCCTCCGGCAGGGCGGTATCACCCGGCAGCAGCCGCGCAGCGGTGCCCGGCGCAGAGTCCCCGGGAAGGAGCGGCCGGCGCGGCGCTCGCCCCGGAGTGGAAGCGGGTTTTCAGCAAGTGCGGCGCTCCGCCGAGGTTTCTCTCGTGCTTTTACTATTATTTATAGTCTTGTAAAGAAGCACTGCTAATGTGGGCACTTTAGAGCAACTGTCTTGTCCTACCTTTCATCTTCAAAAGGGTTTTAAGGGCAGTCATTCAGATTAATTATTTTTTGTCCTGAAGGCAACTCGTACGCGAAACCCGCTGCTAATAAATATCAGCCCAGCGATATACATCCCCGCCCCCCCTCCTCCATACCCTGTGAAAATGAAGTTTTTCAGCGTTTTACAGAAATAGCGCAGAGGACAAGGAAGAAGGAAGACGAGTAGAGGAAAAGAGGTAGCGACAATTGAATCTTGTCTTCCCCCCCTGCCTCCCCCCCCCCCCGACGTGAGGCAAGTTTCTATTTACTTGTTTTGAGGTGTGGTTTCGACGCAAAGCATATTTCCCCGTAGACACAAGACGGTGAGCTAAGCTCCCGCATGTTTCGCTGAAGCAGAAAAAGGAGGAACGCCGTCCTTTCGTGCAACACCGACCGGCTCACGTCGTATGGGAAAAGTACAGCATGTAGTGGAGCTTTGGAAAAAAGCACAAACTTTCCACCTTTCTCCCAGCCGTCAGCTCTGCGCTCTCGGTTAGCAGGGAGAGAGTCTGGGAATCCACAGAAATGTTGGCAACCTCCCCCTCCCCGTATTTATCCCCTATCATTTACAGACAAGGCTCTTTTCTTAAAAACGTAAAAAACCCTTTTTTTTTTTTTTTCCGGTCAACCTGGCACTCCTCCCCTTTGCCGCCCAGTCCGCAGCGAGTAGGATGTCTCAGAGCCTGCATGCAGAAAGCTAATTACAGAACCGGGGAAGAGCTCAGCATAACATTTCTTTACACAAACTGTCTGTTTAGCAATATGTAGCCGCTTGATGCTTGTTATTACTAACGTAGATCCGTCAGCGCAGCATTTAAGGCCGTGCAGGCTCATTTCCATCCGACACTAACACGTATTCCCGTTTAGGCAATATGCAACTTCGGTGTCATTTACTGAAGACTCATGGCTGGCATTTCTTTCCCCACTCAAGCCTAGGAGCAGGTGTTTTAACTAACAGATTTTAAAATCATGTCTCGTTTTTGTGTGAATGCCCTTCACATAACCCTAGTTTAGGGTTAAACTTCAAACTACGCTTTTTGAATATCCGATGTGTTCCCTATGTCAACCCAGTTAGGCTTCAAACTGTGTTTTTGACCATCTGAAAGGACAAGTTTAATATAAACTGCTCCCTAACAGCTTTAAAAATGCAAAACTAGCAATACTACACTACGCTGTCTGGAAACGAATTCTTCTAGATCAGGCACAACATTGGACTGGGCAGCATCTGATGTCGTGCATGTACTGGTAACTTTCAGACATTTATACAAATTCTGTGGCTATAGTAACTGAAGAGTTTCTGACACTTGCATACCTTACTTGCATGTTTTCTCTCCATCTGATTAAATGAATGATAAACAGATAATTTCAAAATTATTTTTTGTTTTTTTTGTTTTGTTTTGTATATACACATTTATAAAGGGCCTGCCCTGGCAAAAGCTTTGTCAGGTTAATTAGAATGGTATCACTGAGTAAAGCTCTGTGTATACTTTAAACATTTTCAGAAGCATCTCTGAATGTGTTTTAATTTTTTTAGAAAGGATAAAATTAGGTCTGAACTGCAGAAAAATAAATCCACCACCATGTTTTTGTGCTACTGATGGTCTAGGTCCTCCAGTCTTTTGTCAAGCAGCAATCAGTGGAAGATGACTAAAGACTGTATAATTTTTTTAGGGGCAATTTTTTATTTTGACTTTTCTACTATCACTAACAATTAAACAGGAAACTCAGACTCTTGTTCCTACTCAGGTTCACTGCTTATCTGACCTACATAGTGCTGCACTATTTAGTTTACAGATAGTCTAAATGCACTTTTAGATCCAGAGAGAATAACTATTTGATAGCCCATTTTAAGAATTCTTATTGTTATTAGATTTTACACTTCTTGGAACAAATAATTTTTATTTACAAATTTTGAATCAATAATAAGCTGCCAACTAATGTCATCTCCTAAATTAAATTGAAATGAGAATTTGTTCAGAATTAATAATAATGAAAAAGATTAGTTTACAGCTATAATAATTTTGCAGTGTTTTTACTTTTTCGCTGATTTTGCAGAGAGAGTTAGAAGTGAGTTTACACCTTAACAGATGAATTTGCAGCAGAAAACCAAGTAAGCTGTTTTCAACCCAGCACAGCCCTGTTTGTGTAAGTAAGTCTTCAGGCAGACATGTTTAGTTGTTATGGTAAGTGATCATTCCTCTGCAACACAAGTCCCTGGGCATCTTATAAAAATAACAACTCAAGATCTTTAGTTATTGTCCTGCAGAGCAAAAAAAGGAGGAATAAAGCATTGATTGGTAAGCACCTAGAGCTAGGTGTGTGAAAGACACCTTTCAGTGTCCACAGCCACTGGCAAGAGAAGTGCAATGCTCTGCGGTTGAAAGAACATTACCAGGTTCAGGGAAAAGGGTTAAACTTTCTGAAACTATGTCAGTGCTGCAGGTTCTGAGCGGGCAAGGATCCAGGCTTTCTGAATGAATGTAGACTCAATTACTTTGAACTCTTGTTCTGTACATTCCTATTCGCTTAGTAGTGCTATGCCCATTAGGGGAGACAGGAGAAAACAAGAACAAATGTCAAGTCCTAGGCGGTTGGGAGCTTGGCAGTGGAGGAGCAGAGCACTGCCTTGTGGGACTGGGGTTGGGAGCAAAGGAGTTCAGAAGGGGGGCCAGGATGGAGACAGGCTCTCTGGTTTCCTAACTCATCGCTTCACAAGACATACCTCTTAGGAAAGGTACTGGTGTCCCACTGTCCTGCTGGGAGAAGGGCCAGAGTTATGGGGACCTGCACATGTGTTGTTTGGAGGCCTAGGGAAGGACTGGAAAGACATGGGCAAGTTGTTTCATAATGATGAGGTGAGCGAAAACCAAGGACCTCAGCTGAACCAAGCCAGGCTTGAAAGCCACAGGAAGATGTCTGATTATAATTTCAGGAGCTTTTAGCACATGGAAAGGCCTGTTCTGATTCAGCAAATACACACCTCATTTTTTCACGTAAATTTACTAGAGAAGTGGGCATGAACTTTCTTTTTGCAAAATAGTAGCTGTCTGTACTTTTGGCCACTCATGAGACTCCATCTCCCCAAGGGAAGAAATGGTTTCTCTTTTGACTTCTAACTTTCAAAAGAGAGCCGGCACTATCCTTTTACTTTAAGAAAGTCATTATTTTTCTCGTGCTAACTTTCATCTGAAGACAGGATTGCACCAGCCACGAGGTACCATCTTAACTCATGACAGGCTCTGCGAATGGCACTCGTGCTATATAATCCAGCACCACCACACCAAGGAATGTAGCAGGGTGACTTTCTGTTGAAGCGAATGTGGGAAATCATGAAATGACAGTCTATTCCTGTGTACCTTTATCTTTGCAGTTTCAGGATTAGCTTACAGAGGTGTTCCCTTTGCTTATGAAAGGCAAGCCCAGTTCCCGTTTTCCATTTCACTTTACCAGAAATACTGTGATAAACCATACGGAGAGAAGGATATTCCTGCTGAAATAACAAATGGCACTCCGTAATTATTTCAGCCTGGCATTTGAGTAAAAACACATTTCATCTTGACTTCTTTTCCCTCTTGACATTTCAGTAGTCATCCTGTTCCACGTCTGCTCTAGTGTGCAAAGCCTGACAATCAGGAAAATACCTCTAGTTCCCCTTGGACAAGGCTTTGTTTTGAAGGATGTACAGAAAGTGAGATTTCGTTTTGCCACCCCCCCTGTATACCCTAGAGGACAGTTGTGTCAAACCTTCCCATTTCCAGTGGAGTTCATCAGTCTTTCTTTGCTGCTCTGCTGGGAGTGAAGTGTGTACCTTCCTGAACTAGCTTTGGCATTTTTGTTAATGGAATTAAATTGGCACATCATATCAGGTAGAAATCTCCTCAAAAGAGTGACATCAGCATCAGAGAACTGGATTTGACAGTTTTTAGGATATAAAGACTAAAAACATCTGCAAAAAGAAATTATTTCTTTTTTTTACAGGCTCAAGAAGAGTCACCGTTGCAAAACTTGGTACAGACTTTTTATTTATAAAATGAGAGGTGTACACAAGGTTTTATTTTGCACAGTTACAAAATTAACCAAACTCTTAAAGTTATGTTTGAACTTTGCTAAGATTACTAAAAGAACGCAGATGCAGTTGTACTTCTGGTTTGTTTTTATCCTTTAGCTAAACGTATTTTTCTTCCACTGTAAGATGAATAAGTTAAAATAGCAGTGAAGGTTTGTGACAACTAAATAAAGGTATGTAAACTTACCCACAAACAACCTTTGGAAAAAACTTTTGCAGCAACAGGTAAAGATCCTACCATGTCTGCATTTTCTGTGTTTTGACCTGAGTCAGTCTGCACTGCACAAAGTCTAATTACAGATTAATTATATAAATCTGCCTATGCAGAGGTCTGTTCAGGTATTTTCCCTGAAGTTTAACTTGCGCATGTGTGTATACACTTGCATGCATCAGTCTGATTTGCTATTTATCAAGGCCAGTGCTGACTTGGCGGAACAGATGTTTCCAGATGGAAACTTCAACTGCTCATTACTTGAATTCTTGGATTAAGAATCATCAACCTGTCTGGAGGGAACAAGACATCTTACTCAGTAGTTGAACCCAATCTTTAGTCGGATTTTAATGAGTCTTACCTTTGGGTAAACAGCTTCATATTACTTAGGTTTCAGGTACGATTTTAATATTTTCAGCCCATCTGACAAAAAATACAGAAAAATCTTTTATTATTACCAGTTTGATTTTTCTGACCTCTGTAGGTTCAGTGTATGTCTGACCTAGCGGCTGTTTATTACAACAGGCCTTTTTGAGAACAACAGGTCACTGACTCAGCTTTAGGAGATGAGTCTTTCCTGTATTTTCATCCGTTGTCATACAGCTGCTTGGCTCCGACTTGTTGCACAGTAGGGCCAGAAATGACATCGACATGCTCCTTCAGCATGTCATTTAATTATTTATGTACTATTAGAGCAGATGGAAATCTGTACATGCAGGGTAATTAGACAAGATTGGTTAAAATGTCAATGTACTTAGAAAATAACATTCACAATACTTGGAAAGGTGGTTTGCCCATCACTTGGAAGTGTAGTGGGAGCCACCACCATTTTTCACTTCTACCTCCCCTGTCCAACACAGAGGCTGCCTGCTTCAAAAGAGCAAATGGTGTTGGCAATGCTTGTTAGCAATAGGTGGTCTTATATGTTGTTTTAAGTGCTTGAATATATGAGAAAACCCACATTTTTTACTACTAAAGAAAGCACTTTATGGCTCCAGAATGTTTATGCTGAGGATCTGTTAACAAATGCTAACTGTAAAGCCGCCACAATTGAGTATTTTGGCTGAAATCTCCTGATTAGAGAAATAATGTAATAGAGAGTGGTTTGGGTCTTGTGAAATACTGGTCTGCCAGGTGGGAGATGGAGCCTATACAGGCTTGGACATGGCAGAGGGGATGGTCTGGCTGGACAAGCTAGGAGGGCATTAAAGCAATGAGCTGCTAGGTTAACAATCCCTAGGAGCATAATGAGGTCGGGCAATGAATGCTCATTTGGAACTAAATCCTGATGTTGAGAGCAAAAATAATTAAGGGATGTGGTCAGAAAAAATTCTTTCACCTCATATGCTGTGTCCTTTCAAATAGGGGAAGAAAGGATAAGCTTCTTAATCAACTGCCTATGAGGTGCTCAAAGAAGATCCTTAGAGCCCAATATCTGCAGGGTACAGTGTGCTGCTCACTGTGGTCCTGGAGAAGAGCAGAGGCCCTGAGAGACAGCTTTGGCTATCCAGAAGAGCTAATGAGCCTGTGTGGTTATGTTCCCTGTGGGACCTGAACTGCCCCATTCAGAGAAGTGTAGAAACCTAAATTTCAGTGTGCCATGGAGCTCTGCCCTTAGGGGTGAGGCAGGAGAGGTTCATGCTATTAGTGCTAATGTCTGCATAATTCCTAAAACTAAGCCATATCTGTACTCAAACAGTCTTGCATCTAGGGTAGACAAATTTTACATTAGACAAAACTGAAATAAACTGTAGGCTGAGTGAGGTGAGTACAGTCCCGAAAGTGTACAATCCCATGGAAGGCAAAACACCCTTTCCTCAAAAGAACAGCCTCTTTCCCTCTGCCTCTTTAGAGGGCACTTTGTAAAACAGTTACAATTATAGACACTCAACAGCTGAACTAGTAACAGCAAATATAACATTGATGGCAGTTATTATGGAAAAATAATATGGAGAAAGAAAGATGCCGAGAAGTCAATGACCTGCATTGAAAAAAAACATTTAAAAAAGGTCCATGAAATGTATTAAGAACTCTAACAATTGTCTGGTTTTAGACAAATGATGTAGAATTGTTGATATGCAAAGAGAAAAAACATGCTAGATATTTTTGTGCTGCATTTGGGGAAAGAGAAGGAAACATATTTGTATCATATAATGACAAAATGCTTTAGATTTCAACAGTAATTCAAGAGCATATTAAACCAGCTACTATTTATGGTCTTAGATGACCATGTCTGGATAACTTCCCACAAAGAATTTTAAGAGAGATGGTCAGTGAGCTTTCAGGATTGATATTCAGTAATTGCTTGATTAGTCATGTTCCAGAATACTGTTAAGAAAACTAGAGGTAAAACCAATACTTATAAATTAAATGATGTAGCTAATTATAAGCTTGCACGGTGACATTAATTTGAGCAGCTTAATGTGAACAGTCAGTATGTGAATCTATTAAAATAGATAGTATTATTTATGTCACTCAGTATATGCTAATGGAAAACAAGATTTTGCTGAATTACCTTTGGATAAAGTTGGTCACAAAATATAACAGATTTATGAAAAAAACCTTTTTGCAAAGTGTATCACCGGATTCAGCTCAGCATTTTTGGCTGAAATTCCTAACTGACAAGTCTCATCTTTTTTCAAATGGAATATTGCCAGGTTGGTGTATCAGGTCTCATGCCGGGGGACCGATTAGTTTTTAATGACAAGCTGTTTGCCTTTCTAAAAGAAAACATAGTAGTTGATCAGGTTTTTTGAGAGTAAGTGTGGGGGAAAAATTAATTATGAAGGTGGGAAATCTGTCTACTGAAACAACAAATCCCTAGATTCCTTGGTATGTGGGATGCTTCTAAGCTATACATCTTTCAGTAGAGATACATATGAAGACATGAAAAGGTTCATGGCTTAATTATGGCTAGTTAGCTAGATTCCTCAGATGGCCAGGAAAGATGCAAATCTTAGGTGCCTAAACATCTAAGGTGAACCATGTAGTGCTGTTATACTGAACTGGCAGGGTGCTTTCACTGAAGAGCTTAATCTTTTTCAGCATCCACAGCTCAAGTCAGGGTGCAATCACTCTCACATTGAGCCAACATGCACTTGCAGTGTCTGGTGGAATATCCATTGTGTAGCCAGTGGAGAGAGCTGCGCCTCAAGATGGAGGCAGACACTGCTTCCTTTGGAACACCCAGATTTTGGATGGACCATGCAGTAGACTGAGGTGCTCATTTTAAGAATGAAGTTTTCACTCTTTCCTACTTATGACCCCCTCCTTATGACTCCTTTTATTTTTTGTTTAAAAAATAATAATGAAAAACCCAACACAAAAAATGGTATAATTAATTTAAACTTAGCACCAGCAGACTTGTTTTTCTTGGTTACATTTTTAGGAATCCTAGTAGTTCAAAAGCACAAGCTCACAGACTGACACCTGTTTAGAAAGACCTTTACAGCACACACTTAAAACTTATGTGTAGTATGGATGCCTACATAGAGCAGAAACTGAAAATGGATTCTTGGAGCTCTCATTTAAAAGATCTACTGAGGCTGGAGGTTGAATGACTGGAATTAAATCTAGACAATTTCAATCTTGATCGGACTCCCACGGTGAGGTTGCTTGACTATCATTGTTTGTGGTCTGATGGATCTTTCTTGTTTGTATCTGAGAATCACTCAGATGCAGCTTACAGAGCACTGATGGCATGTGCAGCATGGCTCAGGAATTCCCAATTAAAGTAACCCGGTAATGTGGTTTTGTTGCTCCATTTCCATGATCGGTGCAGAGGAGCCACCCCAGCTCAAAAGAGCAGAAAAAATTAGGTAGCATCTCCTGTCTATCTAAACAGTCTGCCCTTGGGGAGGAAAGCCCCCCAACAACTGGAAGGAACCAGCCTTTCTGCATTCAGAAACAGCTGCTGCATCAGCAAAAGCAGGATTTTCAGTCAGTCAGAGGATATTAAAATTACCACAGGGTTCTCACTTGCTTAATAATAAGGGTAAAAACTCAGGTGACCATTACAGTTTTTCAACATATCCTGGTAAGTCGATTGACATGTTTTGAATAGAAAAGAAGGTTAGGAACAAACAAGTAATTTCAAAAAATTGTCAATAGCAAGTACTGATTTTCTATGCATCTGCCTCAAGAGTGACGTTTGACCTCCAGTGAAGACACATTAAACATCTTTCCATAAATGAGCTGTCTAATTGGATATCACTTGTCAGAAGGGATAACAAAGTAGAGATTACAAAACCAGACCTCAGGTTGCAGTAGAAGGGTGATTCAGGAGTTTGAAAGGTGCTTCCCAAGAAAACTTACGAATATGTGCTTGATTTTTCATCCTAATGACTACATAGAAGAGGATTTACAGTACACACTTAACATTTTGTGATGAAAATATTTAAAATTATGATCATCAAAACTCCAGAAATGAGAGAATGTATCTGGACTCACTAGGGAAGCTAAAAACTCATCAGAATATCTGCTGTGTTTAGTGGCCTCACAAGCTGACCAATAAGAAAGATGAATGAACGAAAGGCTGCCAACCTCAGAGACTTCAGTCCTCCACTATGAGGAAGCAGATCAGCCTTGATAAAATGTGGCTGCACATGAGTCCTGTTTACTTGGGGGCTTACAGAATTGGTGACAACATTCATCTTGCTGGATGAGGAAATGTCTGTGTTTCTTCTAACTGCATAGTGCATCCCCCTTCAAGGTTTCTATTTGCCTCATGAGAAACTCATTCCATCAAGGAAGCAACTGTCTCCACACAGTTTGTTTAGTTTCATTTACTCTAGGTAGGGCATAGTCAGAAAACAACAAGTTTGCCAACACTGCAACAATCTAGAAATAAGATGATAGGTGAAAAATGACAGTGGCTATCGGTGACAGCTCAAATGTCTGTTCACAGTAGGGACTTAGAAGCGACATACATCTATCAGAATGCTGGCACACAGAAATACCTCTCTTCTCAAATAAGTCACATAAGATGTCCATTAAAAAAGAAGTCAAATCAAATGTTACAGAAGAGGAAATATTTAATGACATAGGACAGTATTACGTATCTCACCCTAGTTTTGCTAACTATACTATTCCCAGGAGCTGCAGATGCATTCAAAGTCTTTTAGAATGTTTTTAATTTCTCAGACATATATTGAGTATAGATTATGGTAAATAATATTCAACATAGTTAAACAGTTAGTTAATACAATGTTACTTTTTCCCCCTCACTATTTTTTGCCTTTCTGAAAATATTTAGAACCTGATTAACAAAAACAAATAATTTTTTGGGGTGAAAAACATGAAACACTTTGTTAGCATATTGGCACTCATAGCTTCAGCTTCAAGTGTCAGATATTTTCTACAAAACATCCTGGAAAAGCATGCAAGAAAATATTCAGTACAATATTCAATACAGCTTTTTTCTGCACCTAGTTTAAGAATATTAATTTATTTAGGTAATGAAGGATACTGTTTTTCAAAATGAGACATTTAATTTACGATCATATGTTACAACCAGCTTAGCTAGTTTCCACTAATATTTTTATAAAAGTTTTTCTTCGATAATTTGTTTTGAAAATGCTTTTTGAATTATTAAAGAAGAAAATAAGTAAAAATAAATTCTTTCAGAACAAGATACCAGTATAAAAAACTTTCCCCATTTTAATGATGCTTTGTTTTTTTTTTTTTTTTAACTAGAACAGCTCTAGATAAAACATATTTATGTATTAGGATGTTCACATTTGACCTGTAAATAGTATTCTTGCTGGGTGACTTAATGGAAGTTTGGTGTATGCCTGTTGTGTTGTGGTGTGGAAAACTGCTGTTCATGAATGTACAGCTCATTTCAGACGCGTTTACCTGACCGGTTCACAACACGCTTAGTTAAGCTACAGAGCCCGCTTACGCACGAACTCGGAGGTAATGTGGCAAGTGGGATGAGGCAAGACCTTAACAACATGTCTTAATCCTTGTGCTGCCTGAAAGATATAAATAAGATAAAGAGGAGGAAAAGTTGATTCAATCTTTTAACAAAACAAGGCTTCTTTCTCTCTAGATTGCATATTGATAACTTTGTAGAGTAATAAAATACAAAGCTTCTTTTAATGATTAGAAAACCTTGTTTCTGTGCAATTCAAGAGTAGGGCCTAATGATTCATAAATCTGTCACACAGTACTGGGTACAAATCAACATAAGATACAACATAACTACATGTAACATGGAAAAAAAAATCTGCATTCTGGTGCACAGGAGAAACACACTATAAGTAAAACAAGCATTTAGCCAGGACCAGGATAAACATCTTATTCTACATGTTTTAAAGTGTTTTACCATGCAGTACTACAGTTTTTCAGTTTTAAGTTTTGCATTCAGATATGACTTCACTGACAAACGAAAGAAGTAAAAGTGGAAGGGACAAATAAATTACCTCTTTTCCTTTTGCTTCATGTTTTTCTTTTGCTTCACATGTCAGATCATGTGAATAGAGCAGGTTGCAAATGCACAAACTGTCTTTCGTGAATACCTTCTGCATCCATCGCAGCTGTTTTAAATCGTATGTTAAAACAATTATTTGCAGATAGTGAAATTCACCTATGAGATAATTCATCATAGTAGGTTAGACCAGCTTGGTCCACTGTGTTCTATCAACAGAAACATTTTGCAATGATCCATTGCAGCACTTCCAATCCAGGTGACGTTATTTATAGTATGAAGAAGTAGCAATAAACTTTCCTGGTATCTAATTTAAGAATTCAAAACCAGCTCTATATTCTTTATCCCAAGGACATTGTGGTACTATTAAACTAGTCTCATGTCAGTGTTTCTCTCAAAAATATCACACTGAGACACAGTGTGATGCAATGCCCACTTCCCTCTGCTCTGAATGCAGGAGTGAAAACAGTGCTTACAGAAAGCTAAGTAATCAAACAGACAAAGAAGCTGCATGTTCACACCGAATTATGCCACTTGAGGAATTCCCCTCTACAATTAGTTGAACATTAAAACATTGTACATTTTTAAATATCCACCCTCCATCAAATGCCATGGCCTTAATTTGTTTTATTGGATTAAATGCACCTAACTGGCTACACACAGCTGGAAAGTCCTACCCTTGGCAAAGCCAAGTGTTCAAGTAGTCATGGTATTCATATTCTCTAATATTTGCCAAAGGTTTTTTACTATTTCATAAAGTCAGGTGCTTAAGAATGGGATAAATAAAAACTGGAAAGCTGGTATTTTTAAAGTAGACATCAGAAAATGAAGAAGGAAGAGGCGAATATGAAGTTCAGTATCGTAACAGTACTGAGGAGCTTTATGCAGTCTGTAGAAGGTGCCTCAAGCCAACAGACTGGAAACTCTGAATGTTGTCTTGGCAGTTTCTTTCCAAAGGTCACTCCTTTCTTCAGAAATGCCCCTATCATCATCTTAGACAAAGTGAACTTCTGTGAACACTCAGCAGGGATGATCACATGAAATCCTATCCATCACCTGAAGAAAATGGTACATACTCAGTTTCCTATGGAAGCAGTATGACAGCTATAAAGCACTGTTCAGCCAATAGCCTTGCCAGGTTTGTTCAGATGGAGTTCCAATTTTTGCTCCAATAAATCCACATTCAGGATCACAGTTGTTCCTATTCCAAACCCAACAGTTGGTATTTCATAAGAGTGAAGCAATGTTAGTGCTGTTATCTCTCTGTGTAGAGTAGGACTTCACGCTATCATGACTAGAAGAAGACAAGGTGATCCCTGGGAATGCCAGCACATCTCCGCTTTTGATACCTCCATGGCTGAGGGGCACCCAAGCAGGAGAACCTTACAGTTACATCTTTATGTTTTCAGAAATTAGATAGAAGTGGTGAGAATAAAGAACACAGAAAACCTCTTATGTGAAAGAATAACAACAAACATAGCTGAGAAGGTGGATCAGGTAATCCTGTTTCCAGAAACATCCAGTGAATCTGGAAACTTCCTTATCAAAGGTACTGTACATCTTTATGAAAACTAGGGCTGTCATTTAAATCAGTAAATGTGATTCTGTCCACTGTTGGCCCATGGGGAGTTTGCACCTTTCTGTTATAAATCTGACAATTCTTGGAGCCAGTACAGTAGATCAGAGAGGTCCATGAAGATGATGTAATGAAGTACAGTAATATATTTTAAAATAAAATTAATTTCAATATATTTTGTTGGCATTTAACTCCTGACCAGAAGCACCTTAAACACAGATGTTCACCAAAAAATATTTTGCTTTGTATTAAAAATAATCAAACCCAAATAATTTCTGTTAAAAATGTGTATGCATTTATAGTATTTCAGTTTACAGCTACAAAATAATAATAGTGAATTATGAATTTCCAGCTGCAGCTGGAAACATAAGACATTTACTGTTCTTTGTAATTTCAGAGTTTAATGGACTGAAAATACTCTGTAGTTGTTTTTAAATCACTCATCTATCTCAGAATTACTATCATGGTGTAAATCTATTTGACAAAGGTTTCAGCCTGCCCAGATGTGAAATGGTGCGTCAGAATGAAAATCCGCTATATTTCATAGAATTGGGTATCTGGCTTTCGTGGACGAGATCTAATCAGCTCGCTCAGGTTCCCCTAAGGGAGGTTTCAGACAGTCTCCATTGTGTAGGAGGGCACCCTGGCTGCACACTGAGATTAGCCTGCAGAGATTTTATGGGGTTGAGAAAGAAAGGTAAGCTCCCTCCTGCTGCCAGTAAACACTGTTATTGTTCTCCATTCCTTGCTGAATGGCACAAATGCAATTCTGCAACGTTAATTACTGCAATAATGAAAGAAATGACACAAAATGACAAGGAATGTGCTAATTCAGTAAGACTCAAGTCATTGACATATTAGTCCCTTTATTGCTTGTTGTTACTTTCAGGCACGTACTCCTTTACTCATAAATACTGAGTAGATTCTGGGGACTTAGTATTTAAATAATAAATCAGTAAAATAAAAATTAATATTTAAGAAGTGGTGCCTAATGATCTTTTAGAAGGTGTCTGGTCAGTACGTGGACACAGAACATCTCTGATGACGTATATGAAAAAAGGACTTAGCCATCCTTGCGGGACTCGCAAGCTGCTTCCTTTCCAATGTCCAAAAATGAAGACTCGCTAGAATGTTATTTATATGCTAACCATGAAGGAAAAGGTGGCAAGTGAATAGGCTGCACCAAAATATTGTATTTTCCCCCTGTTTAGACTTCCCACAGCACCATGGAGGAGATGAGTGATATTAATTTTTTTGTGAATGTCTTACATGTAGCTGCAGATGACAACGTGTGAATCTGTGTTTACACTGCTTGGAAACCACAGTGCTGTGAAACACAGAGTGACGGGTCTCCTGTATCTGCGGCCCTGTACCGGCAATGGGGAGCACAAGAAAGCTTGGGTGCAGAATCAACCCTCTCTCAAGGTCTGAGAGAGGTCAGTGGGAATATTTTCAACTCTTTCTTCTAAAAAGGACCCCTGCACTTAGGTAACAATCCCGTTTAAAACCCACGTATACACTGTGTGTGTAAATTCCCTTGAAGAATCAAGCACTACAAAATAATAATGCACAAAGAAACAAATTCTTCTGAAGAACTGAATAAGGAAGCAAAAGAGAGTCTTGCATGCCACAATATGTATCTCTAGAATCACGAAAAACAGGACCACTGGGAATTGCTCACAGTTTCAGCTGCAACACTGAATAATCTAAGTAATCCTTTTTCTATTGAACCAAAAGGAAAAATGAAAAGACTTTCATTGAAATACAGTCATAAATTCCATCCATAAGACTTTTCCTGCAATTAAGTTACATTTACTGATCCACGACTCCCTTAAAAGGAGCATTAACACAAAGACTTCAATTATTCATGGTCAAACAAAGTTGATTCTATTGCTTCAGTCAAAGCGGCATTCTCTTTTACTGTGGTTATTTCTGTAGTATCTTCAAAAAGGGCACAGAGTCTGTGAAAACATGTAAGTTTTTGAGTAAAAGCTATTTCCATGATCAATGCTAACTTCTTACATTTAATACTTCTGTCATTTTCTCCTCTCATGAGGATGAAGTTTGCTGGTAGTTTTCATCCCCTTCATCCTTTAAAGGGTAAGCTGATTGAAATTCACCTTTTTTTTTTTTTTAAACTTAGTTCCAGTGTCCTAAGAAAAAGAAGTCTTTCTCTTGCTAAAAGAAAAACCAAGAAACAAAAACCACAGGTATTTACTGTTATGGAAAACTTATCAGTGAGGAAAGAAACACAGGGACCTCCACAAAATGAACTCTGTGGAAGAAAGTTTGTGGCTCTTGTGCTGTCAGCAGAGGGCTGAAAAGAGCTGCAGAGGGTCTAACATCTGTGAAGAGCTGTACCTACTTCTTTTCCTGCTAAAAGCTTCTACAGTACTCGCCACTCACTCTTGCACAATTCCCAACTGCTGTCCATTTCCGCTCATGATGCCATCCCCTGAGAGCTGGCACCCTCTGCTGCTGCCAATTGCTGCCCAGCTTCAGTCTGAAATACCCTAAGTGTAACTGCCTTAATCAAGCTGCGGAAGTATGCGTTTTAAAGGTCAAGAGTTCCCAATCAATCCCAGGAATTTAAGAAGGGGATAATATTGCCCAAAGACACTAAGCAAAACTTGATCTTCTAGAGATACTTGTTTCATTTTCAAAGGTCGAGAATGAATACAGATGCTCGATATTTGGTATAAGAAAATACCAGGGATACATTTCTTTGACTCAGTAAGAAGTCTGGCATATGATCTATTAAACGTAATGTTAACAGGGAGAGAAATGCTTTCCTCAGTAGACCTCCCTAATAAGCACAACCCTGAAAGATGACAGGATGTTACAGACTCAAACTGTTGTGTATAAATCTGTTTTCATGTAAATGTGCTACAGACTGACAACTGATTGAGACACATATACATAATAACAAAAATACTTCTTGAAAAGGTAGTAATTTGTTTCTACAATGTCATGCTCTCTGAGTCATGTCTTTCAAAGACATGGAAGTTAATGAATGCCTGCCTACCAGGAGTAAAAGAATTCTGACTGACCATCTTGCAGGTGTCAGAGGTTTAATAGATTGAAGTGTTCCTGTTTTTTTTTACTGAAACTACATATCATAAAAAAGTGTAACTGAAACAGAAAATAACACCTAATGTGTAAGAGGTAGGAAATCGTATCCCTGAGATACTGACAAATACTGAATTGATATCTGAATTTATAGATGTTCCTCTTTCAACAGATTTCATTGCTGCTTTGTACAGAAAGTCTTGAAGGGAATGAAGACTACAAATCCAAAAGGCATATTGTTTATTTGTACAGAAAATATTTAGAAACTACAGTGCCAGGGAACTATGACCACAGGATTCAGCAGTAAGCCTTAAAAGTTTAGGTCCTTATTAAAAAACGCAGTTATGTTTTCAATTTTTTCCTCAAACAAGAGATTACCTTGATGCACTACAGCTTCTTGTCTTCAGACAAGGGACAGAAAGGTGAGAAAGCAATTAGAGTGTTAAAAAACCTCCAAATCCTAACCTGCTCTAAAGCATTGTCTTTCTTTCTTTCCTGTTCAACCCATGTATTTACAAAACTTATCACTTAAGTAACACCTACTTAATGTACAAAGAAATGTAATAATGGATAGAGATTTTTTTTGGCTTTGCTCCCTTTGGTTTGAAAAAGAGGAACTGAAGACGATTATGTGGGTTGGGCACTTCAGTCACAAGTTGCTTACATGCATGACTACCCTTAGAAATTTCTCTTCACTTCATTATTTTTGACTCACACATCATTGACACAAGGCCTGTGACAATAGATGGCAAAGACCATGAAGAATAATTTTGGAATAATTCATTTGACAACTATGTTTGTGGGAAAGAACACCAGTAAAAGTGCTGTACAGGTACTGCAACTGAGCCTTTTCATTACTTAAAGAGCAAAAAGCTTCATTAATTTTTGCTGTAGGGCATCTCATATTTGAATAGTTATATTTAAGTGACATCCTAGCTTTCTCATGAGAAGCTTAGAAGGTCTCCTCCTAGATAATTAATTATAGCCTTGGAGTCTAGTGAAGAATCACAGGAAAAATACAGTTTTCAACTAAAAAAACCCCCACAATATTGAGGAGATTTACACACGGACTACATGGATTAAAAGAATTTACCAACAGCATTGTGTGTTAGCAGCATATTCCAATAAATTGCTTTTATTATGTTTAAAAATGGACCTTGTTAATAATTAAAAAAAACCTAAAACCCACAACCCTTTGATAGAATAAGCCACTCTGTCATCTGAAGAACTGTTTAAGTATCAATAAAATTTCACCACAAAATCAGCCTAATCTTCTGCCAGCCTTCTTAGAAAATCAGGCTGCCTGGAGGACACAGAAATTTACAATGGACAGTTGTTCTCTAAGAGTAAAAATGTTCCTGTGTATTGTATTTTCATGGAAGAATTAAACAGAATTCTGCCTTTTGGATGGTATAAAATAAATTAATGTCACTATCTGATAATCAGTATATTTAGGAATAACACCATAGACTAATTTGAGCTGGACAGGAATTCTGAAAATCAGTCATCTAGTCCTTCTCAAAATCAGGTCCAATTATACCAGTATGCTCAGGAGTTTGTTGAGTTCTGAACATCTCCAAGGAGGAAGATTCCACCACCTGTCTAGGTAACCTGTTCCAGTATTTGACCATCCTTACAGTGAGAGCATTTTTTGTAATAGCTAACTGAGTTTTCTAGTGCTCCATCTGGTGTCCATTGTCTCTTATGCTATTGCTGTGCACCTCTGAGAGGAGTCAGGCTCTGTTGTCTCTGTACCCTCCCATTTGGTAGTTGGAGACTACAAGTTCCTCCTGTAAGTCCTCTACTATTAAGGCTGTTCAAGTCCAGTTCTTTCCGCCTCCCCTTCTACATCAGGTGCTTCAGCCCCTCTCCATCTTGGTGCACCTCTGCTGGACTCACTGCACTATGTCAATGCCTTTCTTGAACAAGCCCAAAACTGGATGCAAGATTCCGTATGTGATCTCCCATGTGCCAAAGTGAAGGGAAAGATCACTTCCCTGCATCTGCCGGCTATCTTGCTGGTAATAACCACCCAGGATGTGGCTGGCTGGCACATTACTGACTCATATTCCATTTGTTGTCCACTGGGACCTTAAGGTCTGTTTCTGTCAAGCTGCTTTGCAGCAGTATTGGCATATGGGGTTATTCCATCCTGGATGTGGGACTGCAATCGCTTTTGTTGAACTTCATACGGTTCTTGTTGACCCAATTTCCAGCCTCTTGAGATCTTCTGAGACCTTTCCCTCCCATGTATAGACTATTCCCTCAGATCTGGTATTGCCTATGAACTTGCCAAGGGATTACACTATTCCACCTGGACATAGCACCGTGTTTTGTTCAGGTGGGTGTGTCACCCACCCTACAGTCTATCTCACCAATTTGTCTATAAAGATACCACAGGAGAAAAAACTGTAAATACTTAAGATTCCAACTAGTATCTTGCCTCAAATAACTCACTGTCCTTCTAGATAATACAATTTATTAATTACTCATTGATAACAGACAAACAGGATAGTATGGCAAGTTCAGTTAGTAAGTACCTATTACAGTCCACAAAATTAGTATCTACATATGAGAGCTGTTTCATAGGAAATAAAAGTTAAGGATTCTATTCACATAAAAATATATGTTAGATAAAACCTAGACTTCAGGAAACCAGTTATTCAGAAATGACTGTATATATAGGTTTGTGAGTCCAAAAGTTTGTGTGATTTTTTCCCCAGTGACCAGCAGTTAGTCTAATAAAAGATTATTACGTCTGTCTACACACTTGGCCTCCCTCACTCACAGAATGGTAATTTTAAACTGTGATGTGCAATTGCCAGCATTTTTACCTTGCACTCTCAGAAAGAGAAAAGGAAAAAAAAGGAAACTGAAGCTTTTCTGGAGCAGAGGAAGTATTAGTGTGCTTCAACTGTTGTTTGGAAAAGGAAGAAAAGTGTATGTGGGAATCATAAGCTTGATATAGCTCAGTATTATGTAGCAAATAATTATTGTTCGTGTCCAGGTTAGAAAAAACAATCAATTTAAGATATTGTCAAGGAAAAAGGAGCTAGGAAAAAGGTGCTAAGAAGAAGGAGCTTTCTCTTAAGTGAAATCTGAGCAATATTTTCAGTATACAGTACTTATCAGTGCTGATAATTAAGATGTATTTTATTGGTTCTCTAAAGTATTTTTAATGCCTGTTCGGTTATACAAGTGACATCAAGTGATAAACTACAAATCAAGTCTGGTAAGAAATTTTTTTTCCAGCTGATGTGAATTTCCTTCACAGAAAGTAGGATACAGTTTGATACTAACTCATGTATATTTTAAAAATTTCCATCAGCCAGAATAGTTGCAAGGAATGTGGCATGAAACACAAGGTCCAAGAAAAACAATATAAAAAAAGCCGAAACATGCATTAATTGGAACACTCTGAATAACACATCCTTTATCTGCCCAGATTATAATGTGTACAACACACTAATGTTTATTTATCTTTTAAAATTCAAATACATGTTAGTAAAATTATTGCATGCATTATTTCCACACATTTCATTCACATAACAAATCTAGAAATTATTTTATGAAGTGTAAGATTATTTGACAGTTAAAAAAGAAACAGTTAAAACCAAACCAGTTTGCTTTTATAGTAAAATGGACATCATTATGACGAAAATAACTTTAATGAAAAACTCCCCAAAGGATTATTTTTAATGATTTTGGAAAAATGCTATGGTGATGTTTTCTTCTGCAGTTTCTTGTACCATACAGGTGCCTCTTTATTTGTCTGTAAAAGAAAGAACATGTAGTTGTGAGACAGTGAACACCAGAAGAAAAACATGCAATCTACACAAGTCTCCCTCCTTCCAAGGCAGTTCACAGTTGAGTTCTTTGCTTAAATGCAAATATCAGAAACAAGACTGTGCATTTAAAGTTACTATTACGACATGCCAATATTAAAACCTCCCTATTTCCAGGTTATAAAAAGCAGATTATAAGATAAAAATGAAATGATTTAAAAAAAAATATCTGTCACAATGAAAACAAGCATCAACTGTGCCATAAACAGGTTTCATTTGAAATAGCATCATCTGAGTTTTCCAGCTGAGAAAGGAATGGATCTTAGAAAAGAGATCTTAGGTGTGCCAAAACTGACTAACATTTTATGCAGAAATATAGTTATTAAAAAATTATAATTGAAAATAAAAGAATTCAGTAGTTTTCTGACTCTGTAGAAGGTATTTTAATTGCAGAGACTTATCTGTGAGCAACTTTTCCTTGCCTTCATAATCCTATGGGTTACTGCTACACAATCAGGATTACTTGTGGCAAATTCAGTGGTGGTTTGTAGAAAATAAAACAGTTTAACAGAAATAAAACGAATCAAGTAGAGGTGGAACAACGTAAGGACTGTTCTGCTTCCAGGGCTGGGTATAATCTCTTGAGTTAGTGAGCACTGTCTCAGTCTGTTGTCCCTAAACTTGTTCCTTTCTAGTTCTATTTTCTGTCTGCTCTCTATTCTTTCTTACCTCCACAACTTAATAAGCATTCAATTTAAAAATCTACTTTATTAATTTTGAAGATTTCAGTTACAAAAATGAATCTGCTCTATTTGTGCAAGCTTTTAGAATTCTAGAAATTGACCTAAACTGGCAGGATTTTCACAGGACTACTGACTTCCTATCTAAGAAAACCTGTGCCAACCACCCATTTTCAGTTCTCTACTCCAAAGTCTGCAAAGACTACAGTTTTTCACAGAGAAACTGGTTACAATTTCTAAGTGTAAATGCAGTTTTTCTGGATTCCTACACAGTTTCTATATCCCTAAGTAAAACAGGAGAGATTATGCACTGAAACCCCAGATCATCTACACAAACTATTTGCTTATGTTTTGGATCACTGAAAAGCTCCATCAAAGACAAAGTTTGGGTGGTACAATTTAGCACTACCAAAAGCACTACGGATGAGACGGCACTGTGTTTAGTTTAATAATGCTATTCAAGCAAATTTCGAACCCCTAAAATACCCCAATGTCCTCACATCATGTCCCAGAGATGCCACCATTTCCTACGTTTTGTGTTAGAAACCTACTACCTGGTGTGCTGCAATAAAAAAACCTCATACCGCCGTTTAAGACACTGTGTGTTAAAAGTCTCCACCAAGAAAGAAAGAAAAAAGACAAAAAAAGACTAAAAACACACAAAAAAGGGGAAGACTTCTCTTTGGACCAAATCAGCACATATGCTATGCAGTGCAGATACACCCAATCCACCCCAGAGAAAGGCAGCATCATAAAGTCTGTTTACAGAGTCATGATTGGTTTTGTGATTTAGCATTGCAGCTTGGTTGTCTTGAATCTATCACTTCAGACACAGTCATAGTCAGAAACTTCTAAACCATTTTCATGAAGCTTTCCAATACCAGAGGCGCTAAATCTGAAGTGGGCCACTTCAAATATTAAAATCCAAGCTTTTTGTTTTTGAAGGAATAAAACAGGGTTTTATAATATCAGGCATCCTTAGCAACAGAAGAGATATCAATAGTGGTGTTCTATTTTTTATATATGTTTAGATACATACACACATACACATTAATATACATGAATATAAGTATACAGAAATACACCTATTTCCTCACTCCTGCTTCTCAATATAGATATGCACAAAGGCCACTTAATACACAATCATGGTAGATTTAAATTAGTATACATGGTCTGTGAATCTCTACAACTACTAAAATTTTGCTAACCACTCTCAGTATTGTAACACAACAATGGTATTTTTTTTAAGACCTGGTTTGCTGTGAACTTAAGATGCAGAAAATAACCAAATAGCTAAAAAACATCATAAACTCTTGATTTTTCTGCTCAACATTGACTGTTTTCATAAAGAGCCTCAAGTATTTAGCTGAATTAATTATATATCTCCTTGAAGGATGAATCCACATTTTTCTTTTTAAAACGTGAGGAGAACCATCAGAAGTTTTGGCACTTAGTCTTATCATAGTACTTACAAATAACGTTGGCTTAGGTGTAAATATATTTTCTTCTTCATGTTCTGACAGCAGTTTTACCAAAGGGTTTGATTTTTTTCCACTTGCATTTTTTACATCAATAAAAGACTGAGGTGGATTTTGTTCATAGCGTTTACCATGTAGATTAATTATAATCTGCTTCATTGTGGCTAGTTCCTATAAAACCACAAAAGAACAATGCTAAGTTATTCCGTTAAATTACATTTCAACCTCTTAAATATTTATTTGTTAATAATGAATTTATATTCACCAAACATGGATCAGTAAATCTAAAAAGGAAGAAGATATACTTGCTACAATGAATAAGATTACTACTTGGACCCTAGCAAATTAAGAAAATAAAATAGGCACAGAGGATTTATGCAACTCAAATTTTGTCTTGCTTAAAGGCTGTAAAAGAGAACATTTACTGTGTAGTAAGAAATACACTATCTCTTTTAACTTAGACTTCCATTTCATTTTAAAGAATTCTTTTGCATTTATTTTGTCAGGCTAAGGGAGTGTACAAATCTAATTTGAAGGACTGTGCCAACTTGTACTTTTGAGCACTAGGTCTTTCACAAAAATTTTATAAATACATTACTAGAAATACATGTCTTTATATCTAGATTAGAAAAGAAGAATCAATAAAAAACCTTTAGAGGATGTACAGCAAAAAGAGGATCAGAATGGAGAAGAAGTTTTGTGAAAAATGTGTGGAGAAAGGAACAAGACTATATAGAAGTGCAGACTTTTTTTGGATATCCTAATAATTTGCTTTGAAAACAATTTGAATTAAAAAAAGTAATCTTTCCTTAATACTTAGCTGAACAAAACAGTTTATTTAAAATGTACAGTAGAGTGAGAAAGGAAAAAACATAGCATTTTCTGACCTAAACTGAACATCCTTTGTCATCTTTCACCACACTTACTGCCAACATTCCCCCTCCACCCCACGTAATGGGTATGATTACTATAAAACAAGTTACAGAATTTAAAGCATTAATTATTATTATTATTACTACTAGTAGTATTATTTAGAGCATTCGTTGTTGTAGAATTAGAACAAGATCAGTAGAAAAGCCTTTCAATGTAAATTTTAAGATGATTTTACATGTTTTAAAATATTAATGTTTTTGTTTGCTTTTTACAAATGTCGTTGCCTTCAATAAACAACACTGTTACTGTATTAGCCTTATATATAATTAACATTGTCTTATCTCTCAACCAGAAAAGGATAATTTGTGTTTATAGCTGAATAACAAACATTTTTAATATCTTACCTATTTAATATTTGCCAGAAAATTATATTGATGCATGTTCTATTTTCATTGAATTATTAGTAATAAGTTAAAAAAACTCTCAGCCTTTTAAAATACTCCTGCCATATACCTTCTCTCTGTCCACTGCTGCCTTTAATACAAGAAACACAGTCAAAAGAAACATGCTGTAGCCTTTAAATTGTTGAATGCTAACTCAGTTACATGAATGGAAGTTACACCCCAAAGACCAGCTTTATAGAGTGTACAAATTGTTCTTGTATCTCAGTCATTTAATATTAACTATTTGCATAATTCAGTCATGTGTGGTGGCATGTTGAAACAGCATGACTGCAGAGCAGCTGTTTAAAAGGACTGCATAGCTGATGCCAGCATGTTTTTCAAAGTTGTAAACTCGGCAAAGATGTTGCCAAAGCAACACATAGACAGAATTTCTTGATGAAAATAACTCAAGCAAGTATACAGCAAATAAATACACCATCACAGGAGATTAAATTGTACATAAACAATGTTTTGACATTAGCAAATGGTGTTCCTATACTTAAACTGTGTTATTCTGTGGACCAAATAGTTGCACGTTTGAACAAGGCAAAACCCAAAAACTGCCACACAGATTTATTTCAGAAACGGAGTTGAAACTTGTATGTGTAGGGTCAAATTCTCTTGTGTCAAGATCCACTTGGCAGTTTAAAGTCTTCTCTACTTAACAGAATCTGTCTGGTACTTGACAGCACTGTCTGTTTTCAGACTTGGAATAGGCTCTGGAGAGTCAGCTCTCACACAAGCTTCCCTTGTGACAGGAGGATTCTCTAATGTGAAGCTATAGGAAGGAATGACAGGGAGTGGGGATGAAAAATTAGTCCACAACGAAGAAGCTATTTTGACATCACAGCCAAATATATCATGAGGATTTAGCTAAGGTTGCCTTAATATTTGTTCTAAAGCCCCTCCACATTTAGCAAGAAAGACCTTAAGAAACTTGGCAAAATAAATAGCACAAGAAACATCAAATCCAGTAGAAGTTATTCCGTTAAATTACATTTCAACCTCTTAAATATTTATTTGTTAATAATGAATTTATATGGGATGTGTACTGCTGAACAAGGAAAGAAAATTGGCCCAACATATTTGCAAGAGATTTACTGTTTTCAGCAAAGAAATACTGAAAACAAAGCTCTGTCTTGAACTGCAGTAATTTTAACCATCTCTTTAGATTTCTCTGCTCCCTGAACACAATTCTTACCTTCACTTTTAAGTTCCAAACCAAGAGTCATTAGCACTACCTGCTACTGCTGGCATGCTACCATGATTCTATGAATATTATTTTCCAATCCTAAAATCCAGCAAGTTGGTCTAGAAAGCTAGTAAGGAAAAGCAGCTCTGGAGATTGTACTTAGCAGAAATACGTGAACTTGTTCCAGTGGGAACAAGACCTTACGAAAAAAGAGGAAAGTAGGTAGAGGATTCAAAGGAGATGGGAAGAATCGTTTGTGTAGAAGGACATGTACTAGTTTCAGGATAAGCTAAGTAAAGGAAGATGTGAAGAGAAATGGATGATTTAAATTTTTATGTTTTTTACTGTGACAAGTCCATGTTTCTATGTCCAGGCAGAGCTGTGCAAATTGTTTACTTACAATATTCCCTTCAGTTACTCAGTGCACTGTAGAAAATAGTGTTGCTACAGCTCTGCATTTCCCAATTTCACTGGGGAAGTATTTGGTCTTTGCCACGCTGGCTCCTGGACATATAAGCCATGCTGTGTGTCACTGTGTTAAGGCTTCCAGGTCTGAGGGCTTTAGCTTCGGAGAGCCAGACAGCAATCCTTCTTGGGAGGACTATGAGTACCAACACCTCTGAGTGGATTCACTCAGCTCCTCCCTGGGCTGGCTTTACACCTTTGGTCTCACTGTCACAAGCTATGGGAACACAAGCGCCCACTCACTGCTTACGCAACATTCTGTGGGGATGTGGCAGTGCAGATACATGGAAAACAATGCAGCTGGCAAAAAAAGGTGGGTTAAGATGACACAAGGAAAAAATTAACCTATGCAGCTGGCACAAAAACAGTGCTTATGTACAATTAGTGTCACCCATACAAACAAGTATGTATTATTAAATACTTTGAAAGTCTGTCCACAGCAACCGGATGAATTTTTGTTAAGGATGCTGCTCTGTGGGCCAGCCCAAGTCCCCATAATCAAAGTAATGAGCTATGTGACACATTAAGTGGGATTTCACTCGAACTTAAAACACTTAAATTGCTGTATCTAAACATAAGTATCTAACCACAAGCTAAGAATCTAATTTTCCATTACGGACAATGTAGCTTGGAAAGTGGCTCCATTCAGAAGTGGGACACTATTGGTGTTGTAACATCAGCCTTGCTGATTAGGCTGCTGTTAACTATAAAGCACAGAGAGATACCTCACTGCAGACACCTTCATTTTGATACCTAAATTATTCCCCTTGCATACAGATTTGAAGTATCAAATTACTTTCTGAAAAAGAACTGTGTTTCTAGAACAAGCTTTCATACCACAGATTATCTATGTGGTAAGTTTTCCAAAACATACAGAGATTTATACTTTAGGACAATCTAACATCCTGTATTCCACTTATGCATATTAATTCATATTTAGTAAAGATTACTTGAACTATAAAAGAATACTTGAAAATTCTGCATACATAACCAGGAAAGAGTTGGAATTCAAAGTAAGTGATTAGAATGAATGGACTGAGAACACAGGGAGTGATGTAGAAGGAGGTGAAGTAAGGTGACATGTATTGCATTGTAAATAGTATCAGAAGAAACTACTTGCTTATTTCCATTTATTTTTGGTAACTTATGTCCAACAACCTTAGTTAAAAATAGCAAAAGCAATTTTGTGTGCCAATATACAAACAGGGAAGGAGATATAAAGGTTGGACTCAATGATCTTAGAGGTCTTTTCCAACTTTTAGTGTTTCTGTGACTATTTAGGTACAGACAAAGGATAGACAGCAGTCTCTTCCAGGGTGTCCATTAATTAAAATGTTTTCTGGTCTGGCATATTTTCCAAATTCCACCTTGCTAATTTATTAGGCTAAATGCTATCAGTGCTGGTGTTGTGGAACTAACTGAAAATCATCAAGCTTTAAAATAGTGTTACAAGAACCAAACTAAAGAAGTGTAAGTAACTTGTAAAAGGTAAAGTAAAAAAGGGTATTACCTGCTCATATTACTCCAGAAAATTCAGAGATTTTTAAATGATGTTTGAGCTTAAAGTAAAAGTAAAAATAAGCTACAGTTTATTTCAAGTAGATTTTACCTGTCTATTATGGGTAATTGAAATAGTACCTAGAAAAATGGAGACTGAAGATCAGTTTTGGAATACAAAGGATAAAATTTGATTCCTTCAACTAGCAAGGCAACTAGAAGACAAGTAAATGGAAAAGTAAGGCAAGTAGCCATATAAAATAAAAATGTATTTAGAGTTATAGATACTATAAAGGGAACTCTATTAACATTTGTTTTGATGTCCTTGATACACACTCAAATACACACAGACCAAAAGAGCATCTTATATTTTCCTAATTCAAAATTAATGTAATATTAGGTATTATAACAAAACCATGACTTACATTGTCAAAGCAAAATGAAAAAGAACTATCTCATATGGGAAATGACTGAGGGATAAAAAGGTGCTCTTTTATCATGCAATTGATGAAGTATGTGAAAGAATTGCCTACATTAAGCATTGTAATCAAGTATAGTATCAAGATAGTAATTTCATTTTTTTTTCAGTGAATTTTCAGCAGTATAATTTTTTTTTTTACTGTCTGTCATAACTATAATCAAAGGAAGAAAGAATCCTCTGTGCACTCAAAAGCTTGCAATAGCACTTAACATTATATATGTGTATATATAGTTATAATAACTATATAAATTTATATAAGCAGTTAAAATGACATGTCTATGTATCATGCTCTGGAAGCAGATGCAAAATAACAGTCTCAAGAAAAAGTAACTAGCTAACAGGAATTAATTACATACATGTCAATTCTTAGGTTCTTATGGCAGGGAAATCTTGCACCTCAAATAACCTCCATACAGTGACGTTGAAAAGAAGCTTTATGTAGATCAAACCAAACAGCTGGAAATCCGCAGTAGGAGGAGATATTTACCTATGTGGTCTCAAGATGGCTCATTCTGATGGTAAATTTAATGACTTTTTCGTATCACTAAAATCATAGAAGAAGCCAATGGGTATCAGACCCATCTGACTCCTTCCTCATTCAGTAAAGCCCATGGCTACTGTAGTCAGGTAAATATCCTCTAAAGCAAAAGTGACCCTGATAATAGTATGCAGAGTTAACTGAACCTTTATCATGACAAGCGGCATTCTACTTTTAGCTCAGCATATCGAATTTAGGAACTCTATATGCAATTTCCAATTGCATGTATTTATAAATTTACAATTGCAAATTTCACCTTAGATTATAACAGCATTTTTAAGCAGAGAACTTGTATTGTGGAAGCTGAACAAGAGACTTCTGCCCTAGAAAATATATCAGGTCTGGCAGAATCACTGAATTTTGATGACTGACAAGTGTTCTCAGAGAAGAACACAGCATAAAAGAACAGCACAGAAAACCAATTTCATGGTCAAAATGAGAAAAATCAGCTGAGAGAGGGATAAAACTAGAGGTCTCCTCCCTCAGGGATGCTGATCAAAAGTTAAGGTCTCTCCAAATTTGTGAGTCAAGCACTAATGTGATGATTTTAGATGTGTATTCTCACTCCCAATCCGTAAGAATCCTGTACTGTGAGAGCAAAGCATGTATGGTCAGGACCTCCTTTGGAAAGCTTGTGTTCTTCACTTTAACTGCCATATGGTCCCCATGTGGTTAAACTATAACTCAAAATAAAATATGTATCCAGTCTGGAGGCTGACTGTACATCCCCCATGTATGGAAGGGATTGAACAAAAAACTGCTTCACAAAAAGACTTAGTGCACCACAATTTGAGTCCAGAGACTGGACTCCTCAATGTGGAAGTCAAATAGTAGCTTTGAATGTAGCAGCCTGGTGACTATTATGGCTGCATTAACTTCTAAAATAACATTAACAATAAAAACAATAAATATATTAGAACATACAACTGAGGGAAGGTAGCCATACTGGGATGAAAAACATGCTCATGGCAAGTCAGCACAATCTGTCTTCACATGCATGTTTCCTCTTATTTATGCAGCTATTGTAGTCTTCAAACAAGTCTGCACAGGGAAAAGCACAGTTCAAAAATTGAGGCTATGGGTATGTTGAAGAATACTGATTTGAGAAACTTAAACCAGCATTTAAGAATGTTCTACCCATTTGGTAGTGTTCTGTAAAGAGCGTATTTTGGAATGATTTCTCAGTCTCTCAAGAATTAAAAGTTCATGTTCAATATACAAAGGTTCATGAGAGGATTCAGAGAAAAAAATAAAATTTTATACTTCCTTTATCTCCTTCTTGAAGGAAAATTACCTTAATCTGGAAAAAGGCCAGAAGGAACCATCTTTACAGTTGTCTTTCTCGAGGTGTTCACTAGGGTCAAGCTTAATGGGCATATCAGGTGATGGTAGAGAAAATACTAAGGATATTGCCCTCTATGAAGTCCTGTGCAGTTCCTTACTTGGATCCCTCTTAGACTCCTACTGTAACTTTTGTGAAAGCAAAGGTATGTTAAAAATAAAGCTGTATCATTTAATTGCTCATATTAAGTTGGAGAGGGGTATTTGTGAGAACTCTGATTGCAGTTTGGCTTTGGAACATGTGACTGGATACTTGGTTGGATTTCCTCACATACATCTTTAGATATCTTCAGTAGTAATATTTAAACCTAGGCAAACTAGCTTGTCTGATTCCTCTACATTGCTGTTGGTGGGAAATTCAAAGGTAGTATTAGTTTTGCTTATTTTAAATTAGGTTATGGTAAATCACACCATAATAGTGCCTGTTTTTCTTTCTGACTTCAAATCCCTAGATGATTTTCAGATGTAGGTATCTACACTATAGATTTTTAAAATTAGGCAAGATCCATCTCTGCTACTTTGTCACTTGACAAGCGACTTCTCAGATCATCTTTACACTGGCAGTACTCTTTAACAGCACTGGAGTTCACCAGTTAAAATGGAGGTAAACAAACGAAACACACTGTAGGGATTCTTGGAATAAACATGTTTCTGGACAACAACAGACTAGGTGACTGAAAAAGAATCTGGTTCCGCCTTTCAACATATGCAGTGACTTGCATACAACACTTTGAAGTTTGAGTATGGTACTCAAACTTTGGAGCAAAGCTAGAGGAAGGAGATATATGTGTTATTATCAAGGAATGAGACTCTCAATCAAAAGTAGTACCTACAATGCCTCTCCTCTTCAGAAGTGCTAACAATTCACACAAAGAACTATTTTAGAACTGTCCTTCAGTGGTTTTATTTCTGCTAGAGACATACTGCAGAAGACAGCCTATAGCCTGGAATTAATTATCTGTTCCCTTTTTTGGCTGAAGTGGGAAAAAAGACCAACACCATTAGCACAGAATTCACAACACTGGACAGTAAAATTAATGACAAGGTGTGAAATAGGAGAAAGACACTGCAGAAGCACCATTTTGACATAAAAGCAAAATGAAGCAAATGGTCAGTCAGTCCATTCCACTGCTAAAGACTGCAGATGGATAGGAAGCAGTGGCACAACTGGTGGAAACTCAGCTTCAACAGTGGAACTCCCTGAGCTTGTGCCTATCAGGAGTAGAATCTACATCCATAACAGAGCTCAACGAAGATTTTAACAACCGCCTATGAAATCAAGAAAACAAGTCATTGTTCAATCCTTCGAGTAAGGCAGAGTGTATTTGGCATAGTTACATCCTAATTGCAGCTGTGCTGGAAATATGAGAAGTCAGCAAGAATTCCGGTTAAGAACTGCACATATGGTCATCTAAGGCACATGGATACACACTGTAAAGCTGAAAACTGGAAGACAGTATGAAATGTCCTGATCAAACAAATGAACCTGATAACTGAGTGGTGGAAAGGTGCCAGACCATATGCAGGATAGCTTCTCTGCACTACACTTAATTCATGAGTTCTCTGTATCCCAGTGCATATAAAAATCGTAAAATGAACTGACAGATCTGTGACTATATGGATCTACAAACTACTTCCAGTTTTATAAGGTGAACTAGGACTGTGGCAACAAAATAAAATATCCCAGTCACTGCAGAGAACAGCTTCTGTCTTTTTAGATACAAAATCTCTGCCTATTTCAGGTGTATCTTAAACTTGTTCTTAACAGTTTAATCTTTCTCACTTCTTAACAAAAATAGGAAATAATTTGTCTCATCATTCAGAACTAGCATATCAGATTCTTAGGGTTTTTTCAATTTTTTACTGTAGATCAGAAATATATTTGTAATTGTAACTAGGACTAATTCACCAAATACTTTTTTATCTGAGCCATTGTGACATTCATTTACTCAATGTTTAATAAAAAGCATGCTTTCTTGAGTAAGTACATCTAACAGGAGATGGATGCTAACATGCTAATATATTAAAACACCTTTATTTACATAAATTATTATGGAGAAGTTACTGTATTTTCTGAGATGGTAATATTCTAGTTTAATTTTTCCTGTCTTTGTTATTTCTTACATAGTATTTAAATTCACTTTCCACTTGATAATAGTCAAATGCTACCATGAAATGAACAAAAGTAAAATTTTTACATAGTTGGATATGCAGTAGAATGTGACAGAAATATACATAGCCAATACAGGAAAAAGAATATAACACGGGTTACATCTTGAGAAAATATGAACAATTTCAGATTAATTAACAATTTCTTGTTTAAAAGCTTATAATTTTAATTGATTCTGGCTCTCTCAAAACCATATGATTTAAAATACACATGTCAATTCCGTCCCATAATCCATATATAAGTTGCATTTTGCCTATGAAACCTCCTATTTAGTACACAGCTGCTTACTGTACACCACTGTGAATATAAAGATAATTCTTGCAAAAAATATATATTAAAAATAGTAACATACTCTGAATAATACAGCTCAAAGAAAAGAGTCAATGCTGTTAAGTCCTTCTTCTTCCTAAATTCAGTACTATTTGGAATTCAATTTTTATTAAAGCTTGACAGCAACAAAATAGATAACAAAAAGACGAGAGATACTGCTTAGGAGCATATTTTTCTTTGTGAAAAATGAGCCAGAAACTTCTCTACACTCGTTTAGCAAAGTAAATGTCACTTTGTTTCTCCAAGCTTAAAGCTGAGAATAGCTCCGGGGCTTACTTGTGATGCAGAAATGTCCCTGTAATCTACTTAGAAAACATGCAGAACATTAATAGAAACTAGAATCTTGAAACATAAACGTAGCATAAGAAAAATGATAATTACTCTGTGGCTTAACATTTAAAAAGAGAGCTAAGCATTGTACATCAGCATTTTTTTATATAAAACAAGTTGCAGCACATAGATGAGCAGGAAGTCATTCACTTTGGAAACAAAATAATTTTGACATTATCGTGTACAATCTTTCTACACAGAAGAGGGGGAAGAGGCAGAGATAAGAGATTGTTTGAAGGCACCTGTTACCAATCACATCTTTTCATTCGTGTCTTCCCAACCCCTGCAGATACCCCTTCCTTCCCCTCTCCCCAACAAAGCAGTTTTCTCCTTTTATCCACTAAGCTTCCATCCCTGATTAAACACGTACTGCCCTCCCCCTTATGACTCCAAAGCTTTTTATGAGCGTCTGAACTTCTCTCCACCTCTGTTTTTTTGCAGATGGCAGCTGTTGCTACTCTGCAGGTTCCTAAATCCAACATATTGGCTTTCTGTCCTAGGTTATTCCTAGTCAATCTTCTTCAGCATAACTTAATTACAGCTAAGGATAGTATTAGCCGGACTTTAAAGTATGACTAATAGTGAAATGCTGAAAACTCATCTGGAATTTTCAAGGTCATTGCTGAGATGCAATTAAAATCTGGGCACAGAGAATTCAGCAGTGAGGGGCAGTCCCCAAAGGCAATATGAAAGTAAAAAGGACAAACCTAGTAATGTAGAATGGACTGGTCAAAGTAAGGTAAAGCAGAGATACTTCAGTACACCTTGCTTTTCCACAAAAGAGGAAAAGAAGAATAAAACCATCTGACTTTTCTTTCACTCTTGTGAGCAAAAAACCAGGGTAACTATTGAAAAGTACCAGGATTTTGTACAGGATTCTGACATAAGATGAATGCAAGCACAGAGACTACCAGATTCTCAAACACTGTGAACATTAAAATTTTGGAACAATGTCATGGAATTCTGAAATTCATATGGCCAGGTATAAAGTCTAACATTCATGACCATTTATCTAAATCCTTGGAAACCTTAGCCTGATAATTTACAGAAGCTCTGAAAAAACTTGTAAGAGCCCTTCACAAACTATGCATATCCTAATATGACTAATTAGTAACTGTTCCTCCTATTGATCATTTGGACTCTCCAATCTTAAACACACTTGGAAAATGCATTTGGCAACCATTTATCAAAAACTAAATAATAAATCAGATTTTTTATATTTTAAAGATAATGAAATAAGTATTTTCTGTTCTTAACTTCATCTTTCTCACCTGTTTTGTTGTTTTTTCTATGCTTACTTATTACCTACAAAATATTGCCTTATGCTTATCTCCTTTTCTTGCATCCCACCAGATCCTCTGTTTGCTTGGACAAAATAAGCTAGACCTTTAATCTCACTCACATAAGACTTCAGGCCTGTTGTGAAATTTATCTTCTTTTTTCCCCCAGAAAATATGACATAAAAAAATATAAAATATTAATCCTACAGATCAAATGAATTTTTTTTTTAATTTACATTTTAAGTTTTTAAGATTTTAATCTTTGAGAGACTGGCAGGACTTTGAAAAGTGGCCTTTTTCAGGAGACGTTGATTAGAAGTGAATGTAAATTCTAAGAATGATACAAAGCAAAAATGTAATTGTTTGTGAAACCCCTTCCAAAATGCAACCAGTTCCTATATAAGAAGACGACTTAGAGAAAAGAGTTAATTCATGTCTACTTAGGAAAAATAAACACTAAGGAGGATTTTCTTTCCAGGCTGTTGAACTGAAACATGTAAGAAACAAAAAATGGCTGCGATTAAGATACTGCATTAGGACACATGAACTTTTAACCTCTTCTCCAAACTGGGGAGTTTTGGACAAAGCACCATTTCTTTTATTTTGATCATTGCTTCTGCAAAACAGGGATAGTGATTGTTTTCTGCTTAACTTGTGGGTATAATATTTGTGAGACAGGTGTTCAGTTACTGTGGTGAAGGACAGAGAAATACTCAGTTAATAAACAGGATTATTTTGACATATTGCTAAGAAACTGTGAAAACCTGGGAAGGGGAATGAATTACATGGTTGTAAAGGAAAAGCATTAGGTTTACTCATAAATGGTGAGTTATATATCAGATGTGGAATGCTCCTCACCTGCCAATTAGAAAGTAAGTTCAACATAACAGTCACTCAGGCAATTAGCATTTTAATATTAACCTGCTAGACTATTTTCAGCAAGAACAACTCAGTAAGAGTTTTTTATGTTTTAAAATGCTTTAAATAAAATAAGAGTTTGCAGTGGCTAACCAAAATAAATTTTAACCCGATCTAGTTGAAGATTTTCTACCAATTCAGGTACACATATTTAGATAGATTTAACACTCAATTTGAGTGACACAACAATTTACTGACATAAGCTAAGTGGATTTAAGTAAACAAATAGCATTCAAACTCCATGTGTCTGTAGCCATTTAACCAGCTGATATCAAATAGGTTTATTTAAACTACTACTACATGTTTTCTACTTTGTCCCCTAGCAGACAGCCAGAGCCTGGTTTCTGGTTGCTAACTTCACTTGAAGAGCTTTGGCACAGCAACACATGAATGTGTCAATAAGGCAGGTGACTAGTTCAGCAAGTTTACATTCTATCACTTGTATGCACAGCTGCTAATGTACGATGAGTGCACAGATGTGTAAAGCAGATAAAATATCAGCAGGTTGTCATATCTTCTTACCTGGTGTATAATATTCATGGGCTGATAACTAATCATGTCTGCATAAACAATTGCATCGTAGGAAATGAATGGCTATGGTAAACAGCCTGAATTTGCAGCATTTATGTAAAAAATGTTATCCTTTTATTCCTTATGACAATTATTTCATAATATTAGTTTTACTTTTATAGGCTAAAAATTACCATATTGCCAGAGTGCATCATATACTGGTGATTTCAAGCATTTAAAAAAAATAGTGTAAATGAAGTCCTTTATATTCATACAAACAGAAATTGATCTTAGCACTTGGAAGAACACCTATTAAAGTCTTCTATTGGTGTCTCTTATACCACTGTTGCATTATTTGCTTTAACATCTCCTACAGTAATTCTATTTGAAACATAAAAAGAATGTCTCCATTTTTTCTACTTGCTCTGCTTTTTTTTTTTTCCCCAAAATCCAGTGGATTATGAACTTCACATTAAAAATATAAACCCCAGCTAGTTAATTTTCAAGATTTTAGAACTCGGTTTCTACACTCCGTTTGAATTGGAAAAGCTGAAACAGATTTTAATTGTGCAAATTATTAGTTTTCTTTATTATGACACATCTGCATCTTAAATTTCTGAAGAAATAGTACAATGCTATACATCAAAGCATAGCAAATTTATAACCTCTTAAATATAACCTCAGGAAATTATAGCTAAAACTTCTTGCCAAACATCTGAGTGCTGACAGACTGCCCTTCCAAGTTTTCATCTGAAGTTTGAAAGCCAATGGATAAAGTCTAGAATTGCACTTCTGATGTTACAAAATACTACCAACTGCATCAAGCATGAAAGGCAATGGAACTGCCAGGAACACAGAGCCCATGGTAAATATTTCTCTTAGTCTGAGGCCGACTGTTGGAAAGAAAAAAACCAAACCAACAGACTAGATGAAAGGAATCATGCATCAAGAGCTTCACCAAAAAAAGATTTAGTGGATTCATCCCACTTAACTTTAGCACTTAACAGAAAACTGCACTTCAGTGCCTTTAAGTTAGAGATGCCCATTATATGCACAAAAGGATAAAGTTTGGATGCAGATAAAGGATGGCACAGAAGCTGGTGTTCTATACTCTACAGTTTTGGACACAAAATGCCCTCTTTATCACAGGTAAGTAATATTGATAGATAAGTATTTTTAATTGTTTTTTTCTTTGTTGGACTCTTTCCAAAGGTCATTAAAATTGCTAAGTTAACAGACAGCAATACACTTTTGTAGGGTTTTATTGGCCAGGTTAGGTTTCCGTTTAGTGATTTGAATGGTCCTACTGCAGCATTAGAAATGGGTCAGAGCTGGTGCAACAGGAAGAGGGAGGAGAAGAAGCAGGAGCAAAGCAGTAAGGCAGTGCTATAGCTATTGGGTCAACTCAGGCCTGATGTATAATTTCATCTGGATTTATGCTTTGAGGGAACATCTTTCTTACTTGTTCTCCTCTACTCTGACTATACAAAGACATGTGGGCAGTAAGTTCCAAATATGGGGACAGGTCATGCCGTTAATTACAAGCTGGGGTTGTGTTACAGTGGGGATACTGTAACACGTGTATCAATCAACGAGGCCCATGGAAAAGAAATATACATGGACCAGTTCTTGATAGCTGTTTCAGAGATGTTTATTTCTCCAGCCGCATGGCCGGGGCTCTGCCCAGGAACTGTTCCAGTCACGGGACCAAGGGTCCTTCTGCCCGCGCAGGGAACACAAACCAACCAATGGGAACGAGGCTGAGCAGGGGCAGGGAAACCCCGTGTCTGTGCCCTCAGGGCCCCTCTCCCAGGGCTACACGGCAGGGGGAAGGGACCCCGACAGGGTAGGTGTGGTTTGCAAGAAATTTTATCCTACCAGCTGATTCTCAGTGATCTGAATAAAAAACTAGTTTAAAAAGTGTTCCACATTCATTTACTAATCAATTCAGACAAAGAAGGAAGCAGTAGGCCAAGAAACAGTTCAAAATCTGGGCCAAGAATATAGTCTAGAAACAACCCCAACCTTCCTTTTTTCTCCTTCATGGGTGGACAGAAGCTTTTAAGGCTTTGCATAATCAAATAACTAGCTTTCACATTGATTTCCCACAGTAAAATATAAGAATCACCATCAAATTAGATGTCTACATAATTTGAAATAATGAACTATTTTATTACATTAACATTTACTGTAATTTTTTCCTGTAATGAAAGAGCTCATGTAAGAATCCTACAGAAATTCTTCCAAGATTCAAAGTATAACTTTCAACTTTCTTCTTCTAAAATTAAAATCTGTGAAAAGAGAAGATTAATCATGAATGTAAGTTCTTTATTTTAAAAGTGTATAAAATGCTGTAATTGCCTCCAAAGCAGCATTATGAATCTAGCTGATACCACAATGAGATAAAAATAAAAAACTCCCAACTCCTCAAACTCTAACATTCCATTAAAAAGAGTTAATACAGTCTGAGACCACACAGGCTGGAATACCTAAGTCAAAACTGTACACTTATTGAAACACGTTGCTGGAAGACAGCATTAGCATTGTTTTGGCATTTTGCTTGTACTTTTAGCACTTACTTTTAACATACCTAAACTTCATTTTATCTTAACTATGAATATCTTTGGTTTATCTATTCAAGAATTCTAATGTTTCTACTTGCAAACATGAGAGCAACAAGGTAATTCCTAACAAGACATGACAGTTTAGTATGTGCAATGACTAAACAAGGCTGATAGCAACCCTGTTACATGATAGCACATACCAAACACATAAACCCGTAATTCATCTTCTTTTTTCAAATTGTATGAATCTGCCTTTACAGGTTGCACGTCACTTTTATTTAAAAATGCAAACTGTTTAAATGCAGTTAACTCTTTACTAACTGGAAGTGAGAAAATTTGTATTCTTTATTTCTGTCAGCAAGGATAATTACTGGAAAATTGTGATGTTACTGCAAATTTAAATCTTTTATTAGGATGGCAAAGATGTATTGTCAAAGACTAACTCACTATCCTGTACAAAGATTTCAATATATGAGATAATTGCCTTTTAGAGAAATTCAGAAAGTGTAAAACTACTGGAAGAAGTTTGCATTAGAAGTAAAAAATAAAAGGCTGCATTAGGAATAAACAGAAGTGACAAAAGTTAAACCTACACACAAACACAAAAGCTACTTGTTCTTTTCAAACATTTTCCTGAAACAATTTTAGCTTATATTTTGTTTCATAGGAGTATTTTTTGTGCATTGTACTGGCATTTCATAATTTTCTTCCCTCAAAGAGGCAACTTCTACTGTTTCTTTTTCAGTAATTATATCCTTTTCGGCAGAGGTATCTTTAAAAAACATCTTCACTGTTTCACAAAACCAGTATGACTAATATGTCCTATTTTTAACAGATGTAAAAAGAAATTTGAGGAAACAGTACTAATTTTGGAAATATCTACTCAATTTCTTAAACATTTAGGGTATGAGGAACATTGAAGAAGTCCTTTTCAGACTCTTGTCTGAAGTATTTGCTTTTCTTTTCCAATCAAGCCTGCTTCTGCCAGCCTTCCTTGATTGTTTGACATAGTTTCAAAATTTGAAATGGTGAAATGACACAAAGAAGCAAACTGCTGCATATGAGGAATAGTTTATGAGGGGACTTACAGGGGCTAATGTTGTTTGGTTGTAAACAATGCTGCATAGCTTGAAGTTAGAAATGTTACAGTTTTCTTAGAAAACATTGCAAAATTTTTCTTCTACCACTTTCTACTGCTTTTAGGCAGCTGCAATGCATGCTCATTGATAAGACACTACTAAAACCAGGCACCCACAGTGTGAACTACTTTGCGATCATAACTAGTCAGCAGCACCCCTGCTTGGGAAAGAAGGAGTCGGAACAGGAAATTTTGAAAGAAATTAATTTGAAATTAGGCCAAGGGCCTATCATATTGGAAAAAAACACTACATGCTTATTAAATTAAGTCATGTTTCCTCAGAGTGTTTTTCATATCATTTATATAAGGATATGATAAAGCACGAATATAATGGTAAGGTTTATAAACTATCTAGAAATGTTTAAATCATAGACTAGTTTGGGTAGGAACTAAGCAAACAGAATTAGTAGTTTTCATTTAAGTTGAGGCTCACTTGGACTCAGCTGTCAGTGAAACTGCTTTGTTTTGGTTCTAACAAAAAGTAGTTTTTTAAGTGCTTGGGAGAGACAATCTAGTTTGGACCAATTAATGAAAGGGATTTTGGTTTACTGATCTAAGAAGGGAATTTGATGAACAGCATGAAAAGGAGATGAGGGAAATCAATTTTGGAGGTGGAATGAGACTTCAGGAGGTGCATGGATAGTCAGTTTTCTATGAAAAAAATGTATTAAAATGAGTGATAATCCAGTCTCTGACAGGATAATTTAGGGGAGTTGTAGCTTCCTTGAAAGGAATCTCCCCATCTTTTCTCTTACCAGTAGAAGATCTGAAAGATGTTGCCAAAGAGCTATTGATATAACTCTATGATCACTTTTTGAATAGATAACTAGGGTATCTGGGTACCTAGGTCCCATCATTCTGTATATATAACTTGCATTGCTTTTCCTCATATTCATAGTTCTTGATTTGTTAATGTTGTATTTTCTCTGCAAATCCTTGCCAAATTTTTCAGCAGCTCTGGGAGAAGATTTAATAGCTGCTCAGGTCAGCTTTTGGTTTTATATATTCAGTACTCATTAGCTTCAGAAAATTCTGTGGTATCATTCACATTCTCAGATTTCTGCAGTAAACTTCATTTATTTTCATCCTTTGTTTTAGACATTTAATCTGCAGATTTTCTCTCATACACCATGACATATTAGTCTCTTAAGATTGTTCACATAAAAATCTTGACAAGAGCCTTTAGGGTTCCCTAAATGGCATAATTTTGCACACTTTTAGATCCTGGAGTGTATTCCAGTTCAGTAGTGCCCTGATCCTTGCTTGGCTGAAACTCAGATAAGTACATAAAAAGTACCCCGACTCTTCTCTAAAACTGTGCAACTATCGTTTTGTTTCCTCTCCCATACCCCTATTTTGGAGTTGAAAAGGATTTCAAAGGAGTGTATTGGAAATGAATTGCACAGTGCTTTGGTCCAGTGTTTGGCTGCAAGGATTGGGGAGCACGAAGAGATCCTGAGGCATACTGTGGCACATGTAGGCCTTACAGATTACATGTGTATCAATTTTGTTGTCTTTATCTAGATTCTTGTTAAATGTTTGCAATCACCAAACACTTTGCAAGGCAAAAGAAAAGGAAGAACAGAGACACTAAATCATCAGAGAGAATTTAGCAACTGAGAGTACAACTGAGACCCTCCCCAGTATCTGACAGACATGGTCACCTGTGTTGCTGAAAATGACACAGACAAGGAAACCCCAACAAATTAAACCAAAGTAAATAATTTTTTTCTCCATGGTTTAAGGGCCAGTAGCGAAAAAGTGCACTGATGGTAGTAATGCTAAAAGAGGAAGATTACCTCACGGTCATTTAGAAGTCTCTCCAAATCTGCTGCCATTTGATTCTTGACACGCAGCAAAGCTGTCTTTTCTTTATTTAAAAGACTGGTAAAAAGAGGATAGGAAATGCAGTAATAGCAACAGATAATCTCTTTTAATCTTGTATTCTGGCTGAAACAAGCATTTTCTGAAGTTAAATACTGGCAACAATAAAAATCTGCTCAAGTAATTGTATCAAATGATCCTTCTCTATATTCAAGCACTGAAATTTTTATAAATGGGCCTAAATGCACTGATACACACAACACCTTACTTTAGTCAAAAACTACTCAAAGCCTTCATAAAATGCTTTTATTTTTTTTCTCTGAAGGGTAATTTAAATGATCAGAATCTTCTATTATCATTTCTTGGTTTCTTCTAGGCAAAATGAGATTATTTTACAAGCAAAGTAAGACTCCTTATATCTACACTTCCATATCAAAATGTGGATTTCTTTGTTGTATTAGCCAATAGCAATAGCACACTGTATGAACTCTTTTTATACTACTGTATTTAGAATTCTGAAAATAGCAGATACAAGGAAGAAAAACATCCAGCTCTTCCCCTTTCAGCTGTGTAGTTTCTGCCAAATTTGTAAATGTATTTTTGTTACTTTTAGTTTTTTTATTCCAGCATAATGCATGGGATCAAGTTTGTCCTATGAACCAAGCAGGAAAACTGATTTAGCATGAAGGCATGATTTTATAGTAGAATATAAAGTTTAACTTTAATAATTCTTTGTTTTCACAGTTATAGAAAATGAGCATTTGAAATATTTAGCATACACACTGTGATTCCAGGCAGCAGCTCTATAATAATTAAATGTATTTTCATATTTAGCCCCAGCATCAATTTCTAACATTAAATTTCAGACTAATGCATGCATAACACCAGTACATAATCTAGTTTGTTAAAGCAGCCACAGATATTTTCTTGGAAGACATGTTATATATGCCATTAGCATGACTTAACTAAATAGGTTATACAATATTAACTGTAACATAAACCAACAACTATGAAAAATGCAATTCTGCATATGGAATGCAAATACATAATACTGGAAACAGGTCAGGAGTTCAAAAGCAAATATATTAAAATTTTATAAATGGGGCAATTACATATGTTGCAAACACAAATTATGTAATATTTCCAGTATCTGATCCCAAAATGATCAACAAAATGAATCAATCTTTAATTGGCCATGTATCATCCGCTTGTTTCAAACAAGCAACATCATCCTTTGCCCCAGAGATTTTCTGGCAGTTCCTTGCAAGCCCTGTATTGTAAATTATGATTGTCAATTCCTTCTAGGCATTCATTAATTCTCAGAAAAAAATGTATGCTTTTGCCAATTTGCTCAGTTGTTTCAACAATTTAAAAGGAAAGTACTAATATTTATAAAAAACTATAAAAATATTTTAATATTTTCAAGAGTTTTATTTTCTGTCACATTTTTAATCATGATGAAATTGCTTTTTTTTCCCCTTAGGTACTTTCTTTTTCTTGGGTTCATGTGTTGTAACTTACATGTTGCTTTTTCTTGGATTTCTGTATTTCCTAAGAACATAAACTAATCCTTCAAGAGGCTCACAAAGCTATTTGAGAAGCAATAATACAAGTTTCCCATGACAAGCAGTGTATTTACTGACTTAAGCACAAACATCAGTGTTCATGACTGAACCAGAAGTTCATGTTTGAGGTTCAGTTTCATCTACAGAACAGAACCTATTCTACTTATACCAGTTATACCTTCTGAAACAATACATAAGTGATCCATGTAGAGCAGTACTAATTTTCTTTGTTTATAGTCAAATATAGGACATAGACTACTACAGTATTCAGTAGCACTTGATGTGTTTTCTGTCATACATATTGATACAGAATTACCAAAGCATGTGCAGACTTCAGATTTGGTAGTTTTGCAATACTTGTGCTTTTCCATCAATGTAGATAGAAGGGAGTAATTAATGTACTTATGAAAGAATACTGCAAAAGGCAAATACACATTTAACAGAAAAAGAAGTAGTTACCAGACAGAATGATAATATATGACAAGGTTAAACAGAAATAACTTCAAAAGTTCTATCTTGGGACGAAGACTGACCATGTCAGTCCCTGGTTTTAAAATGTTCTGAACCAGCATCTTGTCTATCAGCAAAGAGGTTCTAGCTTTAACCTGCCTTACACTCCCACCAAAGAGTAGTTTAAGCTAGTCTAGTTTTGACTGGCAGTGTAACAAATCAGAGAGCAGCTTCACAATTTGTTTTAGCTGACCTAAGTGAGAACTGTTGTTGAAGGATCATCCTTCCCTCACCACATCCTGGTAACCTACTCTTTCTGTTGGTACTAGACAATTTGTCACCACATAAGGTCCCTTCACTGATCTGGATGGACACTGGAGTCTTTTTAATGGTTATATTTCACATGGATCACCAAAATAACTTGATTTACCATGTACAGTGGAGACCTACAGCTGAAAGCAAGCATGCTCCATTTGGTGATGGAGTGCCTCAAGTGTCTTGCTATGATTCCGAAGCCACTATCTGTGAGTCTAGGCAAACCAGCTTCTCACACTGGAGTTCAAGGGTTGTAACTTTCATCTAAAAAGACAGGACCATGATGTGCTCCACAGCTCTGGTCACTGATGGCCTCACCCTGAGCATGGAGAAGGTGCCCTTTGTGAGATGTCATGTAACTGTGGCCCCAAAAGTCCAGGTTGGAGAACTAACTGAAAAGCAGTGCAGGTCCTGCTTTTTCTGTGTGCTTTTCCAGAAGAAACCACATTGTCTGGGAGGATATTCAGTTTCATTCCATCATGCTTTTAAAGCCTAGCCAGGTTTGAATCCAGGTACCAGGAATGCAGGGCTTACCATAAAATACACTTGTCATATGCATACACATTGCTCATAGCAACCACTGGCTTGTTTTGTCTTGCTTCACTCAGGATCTAAAGCCAAGGCAGCTTGGGTATCGTACGTAAGACATTTTTAGGTGACGTGATTTTTCTACAGAATGGATACTTATGAACTTCAGCCTTATAAACTCTTTTCAGTTTGGGCAATGAAACCATCTTAATGCTTAAGTGTAAATATACTAGTTACTATCCTGTTCAGAAGCATCTATAATTAGATATTCTGAATAATATGTTTATGCTGGACACACAAAATAAACATGGGTTTATATAGTACTGGATTTTATTATTACTTCTATTCAGTTTGAAAAAAAATGTAGGTTTCTTTTTTAGTGAACTGTGTACTCCAGATGCTGTAAGAAATAAGGACTGTGCCTTTCTGTTAATTTGCCCTTACAGAATGAAGTTGAATAGTCCAATACGGAATTATTTTTTTGCATCTAATATTCAGATACAATATTACCACTGAAAAAACCAAATACAAATAGTATATGTAAAGGTTTTGTACATATAACTGAATATATAATATAGCCATATAGTGAAGCTATCCCCTGCCTGCAAATTACAGATGAATAGCTCAAAGCAGGCAGTTATTTATTAGTCTAGGTCAAATTTTGTTCTTAAGTCACACAGTTAGAAACGGAGGTATAAGATGTTTTGTAAATAAAAGGTCTTCGCAAGAGAGAATACATGACAAATCAGTGATCTCTCATTGTGCAGCTAAATAACCACAGCTCATCTTTTTAAACAGATTTAGGAGAGTATTGCTTAATGACTTTAACTGGAATGCTTCAGGAGGCTTAAAAACATATCCATGAAGTGTCCAAATTAAAATTACTTTTCAAAATTGTTAAAAAAATAACCCCAAAATAACTAGTTAAAAAAACTTGTATTACAGATCAGAAAATGTATAAAAAAGGACATACTTCTACAAATTTTGCTTGGAGCATTTCTCAGGTAAGCTGCAGTACTTTTGGAATAGATGATGCATATTTCACAGAATGGTAATGTTCTCATAAAAAGCTCATTGCCCATTCTTTGATGGGAAAAACTCATCTAACACTCTATGCTGAGCTTTATGTTTGGATGGCAATTAGAGAACCCAAAATGTTTAGGTAAGGAACATTTCAGTACAAAGCTTCTTAGTGAGCAAAATCCTTCTATGGCTTCTGGATTTGCCACACAGTTAAGGCTTTTGAGGAGTGCTTTTGGGTAAGGGAACCTCTTTTAAAACCAGCCATTGGTACTGAGAAATTTGAGTAACTGTGTTTAAAATAAATACCCTCTCTTTATGAATGAAGTCCTTTTAACATCTCCAGTTATTTATAAACCTGGATGTTTTTAGCAGAAAATTATGTACTAAAACTACAATTACTTCACTACACACATAAGAATGAAACTCAGAGATTTGTTTTCCCACAGCATGACATAGTTATAAGCATTTCTTTTCAAAATGAGTGCTAAATGTGTTTTCAATTTTGGCTAAAGAACTGTATGCTAGAGAGATTTCTTTATAGTAGCAAGAAGTCATCCTCACACATAGCACTGCTCTTATTAACCATCACTATTTACTTTTATTAACAAGAGTGCTATGTGGTCTAATATAAATAAGAAGTTACTTAACAGAGTATTTTGAGATATGCAGACCACCTATAAATTCACCCTGCACATGCCCTGCCACTCAAGACCAGAGGTTTTATATCCGAAACGTATCTGCAGGTGTATGGCTCACTTCACAAGCACACGTGTTCTGCTCCCAGAACCAAGTTCTCTTTGAGGCCAAGTGCCAGCACAGCCCATGGCCTGCCTGGGAGAATCCTAAGGGATGGGAAAGAGAGTGGTAGTGAACACTGATGTGGGCAACACCTGACAAGAGCCTCCATTACCCCTAAACAACCTCTCCTTCTATCTTCGAGTGGTAATATGCTTGTGCTTTCACACTTGAACCTAAACAGCGGTCTCAGCACACCTTTAATAAGCTGGTGGTGGGTCCCTAAGTTGTTCATGCAAATCACAGCAGTGGTAGCTGCTCAGCTAAGCATCTACTCCAACCACAACAGCACTTGCAGCTCTTATGAAGGCATGGCTAAAGACCCACAGAGCTGCGTGAAAGATGTCCAGAACAGGCACACTTCTCAGCAAACCAACAAAGTATCTCCAGCTCTGCTGGAATATACTACTTTAAGACTTTAATTCTGTCTGGTAAGTATTCTGACTGTTTCTCCCCTTTCAGTGAGAAGCTGGATGAGGCTTTGAGCAACCTGGTCTAATGGAAGTTGTCCTTACCCATGGCAGGGGGGTGGAACTAGATGATCTTTAAAGGTCCCTTCCAATCCAAACCACTCTGTGATTCAGTCTGACAGCTACTGACACAGGCAACCTTGAGCACCACTTGAACGGTCCTTTCAAGTCAGGAAGACATTTTGATTTGAAGGCTCTGAAAGACAGCCTTAGCTCTAGAGGTGTGATGCTTAAGGATGAAGGCAGCTAAGCTGCTCTAGTCAAAGTGAACTTTGAAGACCATGCTGGAAAGAAATTTGTCTTCAGGACTTGTCAAAAATATTGTATCAAAATGATCTGTCCAGATCTCTCCCATTCCTCTTGCAGAAGTAACTGCTGTCAGAAATGACACTTCAATAGAATTCTCAGTGTGGAGAATCGTGAACACATCTGTTGCCTGTTAAGGGACCATTATACAAATGATTTTAGGCCATTTTAGGAAAAATTGATGAAGATATGGCCCAAGAACATCCAAAATGAGATTTCTGTCATAGATAGCCTTCCTCGAACTTGTCTTCCTCTTGTGCTGATTCAACAAGCCTACTTTGTCAAAGTATCAAACTCACATCCAGTAGCAACCAACAAACTTCTTAAAACATGGAAATACAAAGTGATGCAGGTTGCTACAAACATTTATAGGTTGCAAGAAAGTACTGACTCATCATCCTGGGTAATCTGCTGGAACCAAATCACGCCAGGAGTATGTTTTAAAAAGATTATTGGCCGTGATCACTGTGTACAGAAGGCAATTACGGATTAAGACTAAAAAAGTAAATTCACTTGCAAATAAGTCCTTGCTGATTGCTCCACAAGCAAGTTAAGTGGGAGGTGATAGAGAACACTGGCACTGATAACACAGATGTGCCTGCTCTGCTTGGGGAATCCATGATTTACATAATGCAGAACCATCTCTCTTGATGAGCAGATGAGATAAAAACACAACACAAAAAGAACACCCCTCCACCATTGAATCTGCACACTAAACAAGAAGGAAGGAAAATTATGATCAAGCACAGGGCAGCTGTAAGGATAAATAAAATATTCAGTCTTGATTCTCAGGGTGCAGGCATATCAACACTACATTAATTTGTCTACAATCTGGTACTCAAATATGAGATTAAAAAAAAAGTATCCAAAAAATCACTAGTATTTTTAAAGGTCTGTCTGAAAACAAGAATTCAAGCACTGTATTTCTTTTAGCTGGTTCTTGTGAAATTGCTATTTAGAAACAAAACTAATGCATTATTGTGTTTAAAGTACTAAAAAATAATGTACCTGGTGTAACTGTAGCACAAATTAAACCTCAATTTAGAGGCTGTTGCAGAATTGAAGTAATAACTACTAATAGCTAATTGAATGACTATGAATAACTAATTGAAGTAATAACTATTAATTTTAAGTAATGGTTGAAAAATTTCATTTTGAATGTTTTTACAAGTATTAAAATTTCCCCTCAGCTCTGAGACACAGAGAAACCAGGCTTCATAAACCATGTTTAGTGTTTTCACTAGTATTTTTCTAATAGCAACAACATTATCTGCAGAATTTAGGGCTCTCCTTGAGGAGCATTAATTCTCTGAACTCATCCTCTCAAAAATATTCCACACACAAACCAACAAAATGCTGTTTAATAAACTAAGAGGGATAGGAACAGTGGGCTAAATCTTTTGATCCAGCAGAGCTTCACTTGGCATGTATTTGGTAGGGATTATCATTAATTTACTTAAATCCCATTCTGATTCAGTTCTGCAATAGCTGGGAGTAATTTGAAATCACCTAAGGGGTATTTTAATTTAAAACTGTCATCAGCAGATTCCAAAAGGTAATCTTCATGACAAAAAGTTTCTTGAACGCAATGGTTCTCTGGTTAGAAATCCCTTCCTCTAACCATCCTCTCACTTATGGGAAAGCAAATGACCAACATTATCATTTTTATCCCAGATTATGATTTCTCATGTGTGCCAGGGAATATCAGCTAACCAATCAGGACCTTTTTTTTAAATGTGGAGCTATGAATAGCAAAATTAGGGACTACTAATATGCACAAAAAGCCCTAAGACATTAGGCTGTTCCCAAGAATTTCTCTGGCCAATTAAACTAGGAAAACTTGTGATAGTGGAATAAAATCTATTTTTAATTGAAAACAAATATTGAAAATACAGGAAAAAACCTTCTAACCAAAATATTTGATATGCAAAGTAAGTGTTACTTTTTTTGCTATAACATTTTTTGTCAGGTCACACTTTCATTTACAGAAACACAGACTAGTGGTGAGTACACCCCAGCTCCCCACAGTAGAGTACTGCTGGTATGTTTAACATGAATGCTCACACTGTTGGGCAGATCCATTTTCTTTCTTAACCTGAGGCACTTTAAGATGCAAAAAATTTCCTTTACAGTTAATGGGCAGTAAAAGGAATCTCTAGGAAATTACTCACTCCACCCAAAATCTGAATTATGCTTTGGAGATGTCACTTCCTCCATGAACTACTAAGAAAAGTTGACCTAAGTCTCTAATTTAGGTACCTTAATTTGTAGAGAAAAATTAGGAAGAATATCTGGGCATACAGATTATTGGCAATGAGCCATTTAACTCAAGATAATCAATGTTAATAACTCATTTAAATTCTTTCATATTTTAAAGCATGAAACATACACTTTCAGAAATGACCTCACCTATTTACTCCCTTTTTTTCTTCCTTTTGAGAGACTTTTGGACTACCTTGTGAATAATGAAATCATTCCATTATTATTACCATAATCCAAAAATTTAATTTGCTTGTGACCAACTCTTTGATATTTTTCACAATTGGAAAGTAAGACACTGTATATAGAGAACATTGTGATTTGTCATTTCCTGGAAAAATATAACTTGTCTTTGAAGTGCTTCTTGTATATAATAAGTCTAGGACAGTATTAAAAACATGTGATTCTGGAATTAAAAAAAGATCTATTCTTACTGAATCAAAGTTAAGCCCAGTGAAAGACATCTTGTCAGGAAGTATGAATGAATATTTCAGTTTATTTATAAACTTACTGATTCATATATAGATTTGCTTGGATAATAAGCATTTTTAGGTATTCCTCAAGGCATAACAAGTACTATCCCAAACCATCAAAACCCTCTGAATATATACATATGTAAGACAGTATGTTAGATTAAGTATTAGCTAGGGTGAATCCTGTTTTTTTTATTTTAATTGTTTCAGTAGATTAGTTGGAAAACCCTGTATTTTTTATGTAGTTGCTTCATAATAGAATCACAGTAATGCCTCCTAATAGTTTGCTTTTCCTAAACCAAGACACCACAAAAACACTTAATACTTAAAATGCTAATTCTTCTGTAGAGCAGTGGAACTCGGCTACCAACGTCCTTGAAAATCAAGGGACATATTATTTTATAACAGCTTACCTGGGAATCAGGTGCTAAACATAATTTATAAAGCTGTACAATGCTGGGAAGTTGCTCAGTGGACAGAGAGCTCTGACAGATGGATACAGCAGCCAATCAGAGACTCTCCACTAGAGAATATGCTCTAATTATGGCTGAAATACCCTTTGCTGGTGGACTACTCTATTATTTTTCCCTGACTTTATTTCTTTATTTTTACTGTTGTACAGTTGTTGTGTCATTCTTTCCTTTTACTCTTCTAAACTCTTCTCTACTTCATGAGAGCTCTTCTCAGTTCCAAATTCACTTTAAACCTGTCATAGGTACTTTTCCAAACCTAAATTCCCCTTCTCTGACATTATGATAGAAATCACAAGTGCTACAGTTCCAGCATGAAGACTGGAGTTGGTCAATCATGGAGTGTTAACATCTCAACTTTGTGGACAACATAATTTTTTTTCTAATGATAAAAATATAAGTGATTTTTCATTCAGTTTAAGAGAAAATAAAACAAGAATCAGTGATTTTAATTACCTGTTATCTTTTTCAAGTTGTGTAATATGTTCTTTCTGTAGACTTATTTGAGAATCTCTCTGTTGCACAGTTTCAATGAGGTATTTGTATGGCTGTTGTGCTTGGTTCAACAAAGAATTTGCTCTGTCAAGCTGCCAAAAAAAAAAAAAGTATTACTACTATAAATTTTGTAATTCATAAAGCACAGTTACTTGATTATTATTGAATTATTATTGGACATTATTGATTTTTACCGATTGCATATTAATATAAACTCCAAACCTGTTACTACACACACAAAAAAGGAAGCACACCACCTTCAAATTGATAACTAGTACATTATCTTCTCACTTTTCTGTTCTAATTGTGTGCTATTTTCACTTCAATAATGGTACCACTCTCTACACTTCCCTAATCTGCATTTTCAAGAGTTTTAGTCTAACAGCTTCCATTGATTAAAAAAGTAAGTAGAGTCAATTCCTCTGTTTGTGGTCTTACTGGCTTACTGTGGTCTTTTCCTTCCTCCTTTAAAAAGCTGAAAAAGTTGTATCATAAATACACTGCAAGTATTTGATCCAAGTTCAAAAGAAAAGCTGATAAAATCACTTTTGCATCAGCTTTTTATCTATGTTCTAGATTTCATCTAGATGACTGAACAAACTGTCAGTCAAAAGAACAATAATGGACTACCTAAGCATGCTGTAGTCTACAAGATCTCTGGTTTGTTCGTAAATAAAAAGAAAATCAAGGAAGACAATAGCTTGGAGCAAAAATCACGTAATGAAGCAAAGAGAAGTTTTAGAACTTTATATAAAAAACCAATGTTTAACTTTGTACTGTATTGCATTCTGATTTAAACTATACAATTATATGATAAAAGATCAAGAATTTAATGGTAAGATAAAAATGAGTTGAAGAAGTTCCTGTGGAACTCTGCAGGAATTTGAACTAAGGTCACTGATACCGAGTCTTTCATCAGTGATCTAGAAGCAAATATAAAACTACTGTGGGTAAGGAACGTATGGAAGTGAAACCCAAGAAGATTTAAGATAAAGAATAGTGATATGGAAGAATACCAAGCATAACAATGAATTCACCAATTTCCTGATGTCTCCAAGTAAAAACCTGACAGAATATGTTTTAGTCAAATAGAAATTACTATGATATACTTAAGAATCCATAAAAAATTGTAGTATTGGTTAAAAAATCCCCCAAACTTCACTATTCATGTATCTTTCACTGAAATAATCTATATAATAATATATATACACATATAAAATTTATAAAATTAATGTAATTTAAACATATGTAGAAATTCAAGTATTTGTACTCTGTGAAGTACTTGGATGTAGAAATTCTAATTTGTAATTACCATGGCTTTAAAAATCAAACTGTTAACCACATTCCTGAAATAGCAAACCTACAAATTCCATATGGTGGCAACATCTAATAGCAAACCTAGTTGTCCCTTCGTTCCTAAGAGAAAAACAAAAAGACAACCTTAAATTTTTTTTAAAAAATTAGTTTGCCCTAAGTCTGGGACATTTCAAGCTGAGGTTTGTCAAATATCTTCAAAAGTGATTTAAGAGAAGAGCTGTGTAAAAACTAGTGATGTATTCATTGAACAATTAAGTATCAAACAGAACAAACTAGCTTGGCTGGCTGTTCTTCTGTTCAGAAATCAAAACGTCCATCTGGCTCACATTCTTGTTTAGCCTGTAAAGTAATCTTTCTTTCAGTATTAATTGCAAAACAAATTACAAACTTCTTTGAAAACTTCTGTCATGGAGTTTTGGTTAATTATGAGGCCATTTTTTTAACATCAAATAGATAAAAAACACTGTTTAGAAAATATTTCATTTTATGAACAGCTGTTCCGCAACGTTTCTACAGATTTGAATTTTTGTGTAATAATGATTTACCTCTTGTGAAATCTGTGTTACTTGTTCCTTCTGATGTTCCAGATCTTTTACAAGCAACGAGTTTTGCTTTTCTAGCTGCAGTAATCTTCTTGCCAAGTGAACACTGTGCCAATAAAAAGCAAGCTCAACTTGAATTTTTTCCAAAATAGGCAAAAGAAATTCTCACATTTATACTTCAGGACTTGATTGCCTTAATTTTTCACCAATGCTTAAATATTAACATATATAAACCACATAGTTAAACATGCTGCATGGTCAAAGTTAGAAAAACAGTGAAAATATCACAAAATTTAACAGCACAAAAATAACGTTCACACAGTTAAGCTGTTGTAATATTTTATATAATTACCTATATAATTTGTCCAATACTACACAACTACAGTAATACTCTCAAAATACTTCATTTAATTATGATTATTTACTTCCTAGCAGCTTTACAGAATCACTTTAATTCTAAGTTAAATAATTGTTTAAAAATGCACATTAATATACGTTTTGCAGTAAAACACTGAAAAATGTAGTATTTTATCCCTTTCAAAAGAAAGGCAAAATTGTTTTGTCTGACATTTAATATGCTAAATAATTAAATGTTATTGCCAATTTCGTTTTAAATAAATTCTTATGTAGAGAGTCACAGATCCACTTTGAAGAGAAAGGATTACTGAGTTACTTAAACAACCTAGCTAAAAAATGAGATCCTCAACATCTTGCACGCTCCATGTCCAGAAATGAAGAGTTTATTATCCATTCAAGAGCACAGGTCCATAGGCCTCAATGGGAAGATTCAATATGCACTGCAGAGCCTACTAATGCATCTAACCTAGTCTTCCAAACTCTTATGAATCACAGAATGGGAAAGGCTGGAAGGGACCACAGTGGTCATCTGGTCCAACCTCCAGAGCACGTTGTGCAGGAGTGCATCCAGGTGGTTCTTGAGTAACTCCACACACAGTTCCTAACCATAACAGAGAATCTGTGAGAGAGTAAGTGGTCTAAAGCAGACTACAGGGAGAGTATATTTACCCTGAGGCTCAGGCTTAGAGTGCATAAATTGAGATCTTTGAGTGCTATAAGTTTATCTGAAAATTTGACCAGTCATAACCTCCATCTCTTCCTCAATAAAATGGAATACACTTTTAGATTTTGCAGAAGTCTTAATATTCTTCATCTGTGTTATAAACATATTCTTTCATGCAGAAATCTCATCTAGTACAAAAGAGAAAGGAACCACTTCTCTGACTAGTAGCTATTAGAGTGTAAGGGAGAACTTGGATACCTTCCCATGACAACTTTAGGAATGCAGCCCATCATAATTCTCCCAGCTACAACTATTCAGTGAATTTTACCTGAATTTGGAAATATTTAAGGGTAACACAAGTACATCTTTCAAGTATACTTGTCAGCATGTTTTTCAATTAGTTTAAATTTAAAGCAAAGGTACAAAGGGACTGGTGTGCAAAGACATCTTATGCTGGAAACATTTGATTCCAACTATACTAGAAAATTATGTGGTGCTCAAGAACTCTTTGTTAGCAAACCACCAGAGTCATCCTGGTAGTGTTCTGCACTCTCTCATTAACACCTCCCAAGCAGTTCCTAGGCATAGCTGGCAAGTCAGCATGGGCAAGGAAATCACTGCCAGTACACTGTTCACATGTAGCCTAAACTACTCTGAGAATTGTTTTATGGAAATGGACTACTACAGGCCATTTGTTCTTGATGCTTCAGAGTGTTCCCAGGCATGCCTAATTTAGTACTATGGATATACAGTGCCTACATCTGAAGTAATGAAATAGTTGTTTCTGGCAAGTGGGCAAAGAGGTATAGACCCCACACTGCTTGAAAAGGTGGGTTTTGTACAAACTATCAGAGACTGAAGTGCATGATGTGAAATTAAAAGAGCTCTTCATTGAGGATCCCAGAAGTCTGAGATTAAAGAGCAGGTAGTGGACTCCAGAAAGAAGATTATTCACGTTTGTAATATATTCTCTTTCCTTAAGCAATCCTAGAGAGCAGAAAACTTATCAGTGTTTCTTTAATGGCTCTAAACATAGAGGATGGTGTCAGGGTCTTTGCTTTTAAAAACTTTGGCAGCCAAAGGCATCACACACATTTTCTGCATGGCAGTTTTCCTTGAATCAAAACAGCAGGTAAACCATACACAGTCTTTTATGGCTTTTTTAATCTTTTAAATTCTAAAAGATAAAGAAAGTTTATGAAGTCTCCAACACTATTATGAAGGATTAAGCCAGGTTTATTAGTCAATGCCTTTTAGAACAAAAGTGGAGTACATGAGTCATTCTCATAGAGCCGCTTCTAAGCTCAGAAAGTGTCTTCCAAGCATATCTGAAATCTTGGCCTGATCATCAGATTCAGCATTCAAAGGAGATTTAACCAGAGTTTTTATACATGCAAATAATCTAAACTGAATCTAATAAGGTGGGGAAAAAGAAGGATCTAAGCGGAAACTCAGAGAAGTGCCCAAACTATTGACAGAAGAGGAATAAAATGAAGCTTTAGGAAATGGTGCTACAGAACTCTCAACAGTTTTCTAAACCAGACAAACAACAGGGTTATGGAGGCCTTTTTGCACACTCCTCACCCCCACTGTTTTCCTTCTTCTTCAATTTTATGCAGTATAAAGACAAATCTTACAAGGAAACAATCTGAAGAGGCTTAAAAGAGCAAATTAAGCCATGCCAAAGTTAAGTACTATATAAGATCTTTGTCAGCAATATGTAAGTCAGTGCACAATAGGTCTAATCTGACTGACAATCACATCAACAACACTTACCTGAAAAACGAATATATAGGGCAGAAGAAACAGTATGTGGCCCATAAATCTGTGTTGAAAATATGAATAGACCATCATTTGCCCTTAGTTCTGATTGGTAACTTTTGACATTAAATATCCTTTGTTATGGAGAAGATAGGGGTTAAGAAGACAAAAACAACTAAACAAAATACTTGCAGTAAAAAGCAGCTGTAAATGACAAAAACTCCTATTACAGCTTCTGAATGCTAGAAATGTACCCTGTGAAGCTGTGATACATGGTCACCCTGTCTTTATACTCTTCTTGGTGTGTCCACCAATGACTGTGGAGTTTCTCATTTTGGTCAAAGCCTACCAGTAGCACAAATTATGCAGCTGATTTCCTGCATTTGATCAAATTGTAGGCAGACTCATATTCCATGGAATAAACCTAATCCTATGAGAACCACCATCCTAATTTTGAACAACAAATTCTGTGGTTACAGTTTATAAGTATTTTAAATAAACCCACATTCACAGAACCATTAAGGTTGGCAAAGACCTCCAAGATCATCGAGTCCAACGTAAGACTGAACACCACACTGACAACTAGACCATTGTGATGCCTTTTCCTGGCCTTAAAATCAAGAGTCATACACGGTTAGAAGGGGAAAAGGGATTTTACCTTGGTATTTATTTTAAGGATCCTTAGGTGTACACGTCCAGGTCATATGCATCGAGATGCACCCCACTGAGTCTATCTCTGTGTGTCCCCCCCCGCCCCCCAACATTGGTTATAACCTTATAGGTTTTACTAATTAGCATATCTATCAAAGATTCCCCAATGAGAGGCTCAACTGAGCCCCCTCCCCAAGGAACCTTCTCCTGGATGGTTCTATCTTGGTTTACAGAATGTGTTCTGGAGGGGACCTTGGGGTCTGGGGCACACTGATCCCTAGCTACGAAGCTTCTAAAATGTTTAGTCTCCTAGCTTGGCAAACAAGTCCAAGAATGTAGGCAAAAGCACTAGGAGTACAGAAGTTGTAAAAAGGTATAACAGGGGTATAAAAGAAAAGGCAAAAATCTTCATGGCATCAATGCCACCTTCCACGGATGGTGATTCCACCAATCTTCCTGGGCAGCCTACTCCAATGCTTGACAACAAGAAATTGTCCAGCCTGAACCTCCCCTGGCACAGCTTGAAGTCATTTCCTCTTACCCTGTTCTTAGCTGCGTGGGACAAGTGAGTCATAGCCACAACACACAGGCTCACAATGAGCCATTCAAATGTCAGTATTATTTCTTAAAGACAATGCATAATATAAATTTATTAGTTCAGAATGACTATGATCAAGAGGTATATTTTTCACCTATGCATCATTTTAATATATTGATCAAATTTTCAAATTGGCCAAACCAGAGCAAACTAAAAAAATGCAACGTGAATCAGATCCTGTATTAGTGAAGATAAAATAGTGATGCTCTGAACCATTATCCTTGTTAATATCCTGACAGATATGTCTTACTATTAAATACAATGATTTTTAGGGTATTAATAATGCATATCCTATTACACAAATGTAAACAATGTAACTAATCTGTTTTTACAGCTGCTTAGTTTTATACAATTATAATTAATATTTCTGAAAGTCAATGAGAAGAGATCTTAAAATGACCTAGAAAAATATGTATATGCTCATTCATATGCATCAACGACATTAACAGGTCCTCGTCCTCAATCTATTCCTGTATACTTAAGTCATTAAAAAAACCTCTTTATGTTAATCAAACTGGCTGGATTCGAAGACAAAACTGTTGGAACCCTGGGTTCTGAGAATTTCAGACAGGCAGTGATCCTCAGAAGCACACTGTATTTGATCTGAAACCCTGGGAAAGGCTCCCTAAATTGTGTGATAACGCTGAGATTGTTGCTGTGTAATTAAAAGTTATATCACTGGGTGGAATATATAGAGGAGTAGAAAAATTAGGTTTAGGGGATATAGGTAACAATATGGAGGATGTTGGGTGTGGATCTTCTTCTTCCTTTCTCCTTCCTCTTCACAAATCTAGGGTTCTGGTATTGGATTAAGAAAACCGGACTGTGGGTCATGAACAGCTAGTTACTGGATTATAAATAAAAATTACTTGGTTGGGTAATTTACACCTTAAAAAGCCTTGGAAGTTAGAACTCACGGCCATTTTCCACCTTGTTAAACTTGGAGGCACACTCTGTGCAGCTGTGTTATAGATAAGATATAATAAACAACTAAGTCTGAAGATGAACTCTCGGTCTCCTGCATCTTAATTCAAACTCTGAGTAAAGGAACTCACGAAATAGAAGCAAAGAAGAAAAGAAACGGTAAAAAGAGGAAATTAACCCTGGGACACTAATACAATACGTAATGCATGTTATCTTCATTTAGTTTATCTTGAACAAATAAATTCATTAGGTACTTTTTTTACCTTTGCTTTAGTCGTCTTTTGGCTGTTGTAGGAACATTAGCACCATATCCGTATGAGAAGAGAACCCTTTCAGCTTCAATTTCATCTTCCACTGCAAAAAATTGCAGAAAGGTGCTGTTGAAGAACAGTGCCAGAACTTACAAACTTCTAAGCAATTCCATTTACAGCTCAACATACAAAAACATTTTTCTAGAAGCTAAATTTTCAGTTGGAGTAACCTTCTGGACTTAAGTGGAACAATTTTTTTCACCATTACCATTAAATATAGTGCCACACTTTAATTACCTACAACACTTTTTATTTTTATGATTAATATAAATTCAGGTTTCCTCTATCCTGTAAGATGAAGTGGGCCAGAAAAAAAAAAAAAAGAAAGAAAAAAGAGAAGCCTATGTGTGAGGTAGACAGGGGCAGAGAGGGGGACCGAGAGGAGGGATAAAGGGGGACAACGAGAAAAAATGGGACTGGCAGGGGTGTGAGAGAAAGAGAGAGAACAAGTGAACACCAGCCCAGGCACCACACAAAAGCTTTGATGAATCAAATCGCCGGTAACAGGAGAAACAAATTTGGAAATGATTTGAGTCCTATCTGACTCATCTTTCTTAATGCTCAAGTGCCTCAAAATCAGAAATACCTTCATTTCTCAACAACCTGCAAAATGCTGTAAATTCTGTTCTCACATGTCTAATACCCTTGTAGTGCTATTTTAAATAAGGATTCTTAAAACACATTTAGAAAGTGAAAAGCCTCTAGAAGAGCACCTGTGGTAAGTCACATATCTAGTTATATTAAAAACAATATAGAAAGTTCAGTAAGTGTGACAGAAAAAGTTTACTGATGTGGCACTACAAAGACAGCAGAACTTCAGAGCTGTCTTAAATATGACAGGGAATTCTTCAGTGCTGTAAACACCTCTGGTTCAGAAAAACATAAAGAATAATTCAACCTGCCTTTGTTAATACCCCTCTTTTTGGTTACATATTCAGTGTCACAAGTCTCAGAAAAACATCAGTAAGATCCTGTCCTGTAAATTCAGATCTGTCAGCAGTGTCCAGTAAATGTCATACCATGAAGACAAACGCAAAAGAAATTGGAAATGTTGTAGTTATCAAAGTAGTGGTTTGTATCAGTGTGTGATTCTTTTCTCTTAAAACATTCCAGGCTCTTCACCTGACTTTGTGGTGTAAAATATACATTTTACAAGCTAGAGGACACTTATAAATGACAGTTTCTTATGCTACCCAGCAAAGACATGCCATTGTGAGGATACAGAGAAGTTCAATCTTTTTCTTAGAAAGATACTAACCAATGGAAACGAGAAAAATTGAACAACTGGTTTACAACAGAAATACTCTAACAGGAAGATTTTATCCTGAAAACGAAGAATAGACAAATGCAAAGGAAATTTACTATTGTTATTCATGTGGAAACCTCTCATGTGCTGTAAGAAGTGGCTATATAAATTCTTGATAGCTTCCTGAATAGGCTGTTTCATGTCATTTCAATATTAATCAAGTGAGGCATAACAATCAGGGAGTAACAGTAAAAATTCAGTGATCTCTTCCACATGCATATTTTCCAAAGGGAAAAAAAAAAATTTATATATATATATTAAAAATTTATGTATTATATGACAAAAGCCATGTCACACGTGTAAAAAAATACACAGTTTATTAAAAAGTCCAGAGAATCCTACCCCCACTGGCATCCCTCAATACTGTAAAACAGCAGAGGCTTCATGACTCAGGATGAAGAAAAAAACATTATATGGTATTTAAATATAAAGAGGTAACCACAGGAATGAAGATTAATCCTTATGATCACTAAAGTTTGTAGAAAACTCTAATTGTCTTCCACATAATGCTTCAGTCTAAATTATATTCCCCGAAAGACAGACTGAAGTATTTCCATTATGCATTCAATTTGAAAAATAATTATGTTTCCTTTCAATTATCTTTCTACCTTTAGCTATTTATAACATGTAACTATCATGGCATAATTTGAGACACAGGAGCAAGCATATCTGTTTTGTCCTTCAAAGTGTTTTTTTTAAAAAAAATACTTTTTTCTTCTGTTTTTCCTAAGATACTAGCCTTATCTAGTATTAATCTTAACTTTCTTTATCAAATACACTGAAATAGCAAGTTCATTATTAAATAAAAAGTACACTGAAATAATACTAAGCTGCAACTCCTTTTTTTCTCTGAGGAAATCAGAAAATAAAGTAACTCCATTTTAAAAGAACAGTTCATTTGGCAAATTCCCTTTCTTCAGCATTCTATAGCATAGAATATAAATTGTAATGAAAATAGATATTTAAGAAGAAGTTAAGAATGATCTGGTAAAAAACTTCACTGCTGTGCCAAGATGAGTAAGAAAATGTAAACCACTGTAAACAAAACCCAGTGTTCTGAACTCTACCTTCTCCTTGGAGAAAATGAAGGTAAGGTCCAAAAATTCTGTGTTAATACATAAACACTCCTTAGGCAAGTTTAAATATATATATACACACTTCAAAAAACCATGCGACTGACTACAACAGAAGCGTGTATACAGCAAACATGCTTATGGTCAGACTGGAACCTCTGGGTAGCCAGGCCATTCTAATAAAGGCTGCAGGGCATACAATTAATAAAGCATGTGCAGTCTGGTTACTAAAGATACCCTAACATCACTGCATCTTGGTAATAAGGCACACTTTGCTATACACTACTGTTTACATATAAAGCGTATACAATAATATTCTATCTGGAATACTTTATAAATTGCAACTATTTTTTGAAGGAGGAAGGAAAGAGAAAAGGAGAAGACGACAGTTGAGTTAGTCTTAAATCTTAGAATGTCCTACTCTGTTTACACACAGGCTAAAAGATTTCAAGATTAGCATCATAGTTTCAAATTAGAAATTACTTGCTTTGTGGATTGATTTAGGCTGAGAACCAAATGAATAGAGATTTTTCACAAATTTTGCTGTGTTTGAGAACATTTTAATTTTTGCTAATGAGAGACAAAAATTTTCAAGAGTAATCAGGTATGAATTTAATCCATGGTTTAGTACTTGGAACAGACTGAGCTGCCACAAGTAACTACTTAATGTCTAATTATTATTAATTCAACAGAAGGAAGAGTTTTTTCCCCCTTCCAATTAGTTATAAAATTCACATTAATCACTGTACTGAAATATAAAACTTGTATTTGCCTACCAACTAAGAGGGCTTCCCAACACTTAACATGTATTTAAATAATAGAAGAATCCTAAAGACTGTATCTAATTATAATGGATTATTAGAATAAGAAAAAGAGAAATGACAGAATGCTGAGATGATTTTCAATAAGCACAAACTCAGACATATGGATGTTTGATACACATTTACAGGTACATTTAGAAACCTGTCATTAATATTTTCTATCAAAATCTTTACTGCCTTTTATTTGTCAGGCATAATGAAGAAGAATGACAGGCGCTGTAAGACTTTCCAAGTGCCATGAGAAAAAAGATATCGTAATGCCAGAAACACCTACAGATAAACCAGAATTTGTGACAGAACTTACTTTCTGCTGTCTGCAGTATTATCTCGTCAAGCTCTTTTTCAAGTTTTTCATAAGTATCTAGTCTTGCTTGAAACTCAGAATTCTGTGTTTGAAGCTCAATAATGCGGGTTTCACTAGAAGACTGAAGACTATAAAATTCCTTCGTAAGCACCTGTGAGAATGAATAATGGAAAGATCAAGGATTCAGCATTACAGCTGTTTTTGAAAGACGCAAAATATAATACATGTAAAATGTGGAGCAGTAAGATACTAAATACTTGATGCAAGTTTTGCACAGCAAAGATTAAAATACTTTAAAAAGCAGTTATTCTTTCAATAATACTATCTTGCACATATTAAACTCTCAGGTCCTAGGCTTGTCTGCTGAGGCTTTAGTAATTCTAAGAAGCTGAAAAAGCTACAAGAATTTTAAAGGAAACCTAGGAAAAGCCAGGTAGCAACCAAAAAAAAATTCAGATACAGCAGTCAAAATAGCATAAATGCAATCATTTTTGTTGCTTTAACTGGATGCTGATTTCAGTCATCAATTTATGAAAAGAAGATTCCTTCACAGAATGCAAATACAAAAATTTGCCATTAAAGCTATACAAGTCTTATTACTTACTTATTAATAAAAGGTAATATGCCATCAACATTCAAGACTAATGTCAATACTTATTCCACTAAGCTTCAACAAAAAACTCCCATATTCAAAACTAACAGCTATGAAGGCCTGTATAATAATTTAAGTTTGATATAATGCTTGATAATAGGAAACAACATTGACCAAATAAATACACACCAAAGTGGAACAAGAAAATCCTTGGTATGTAAAGTAGCAATCTACATACATTGCAGAAAAAATCCCACCAAAACAGGTAAAGTAAAAACCAAGTGGTACTGCTGTTAAATTTCATATTCACTTCCTAAGTAAAAATCACCAACATTCAGAATGACAAGTGAATATAGATTCTGAGATACAGAAATATATGCACAGTGTGCAGAGCAGTAATACCAGACTCACTGTCAAAACCACAAAAAAATAATACACAATGCTTAGAGACAAGCCACTTGAATATAAAAAGTTCAGTCTAGTGTCACAGAAGAAATAAATGTATAGGTCAAAACTGGGCGACATATAAACCATCTGTTTCCTAGTTGATCAAGAGAAACTACTCTATGCCCTAAATAAAAGCAAGAGTTAGTCCAGAAAGCTGTAGCTGACCCGCTAGTGCCTACACTATTAATAAAGATCAATGTCTTGTAAGGGTAAGTAAAAAACCTTAGTACATTAATGCTATATATAAGAAAGAAAACTTAAAAACCCCAAGCATTCAGTCAAAAGGAACAAAGTAAAAGCTTCAGACATCAAATATTTAAATTCTGCAAGAATATTTCTTAATGAAAGAGTACTTAAGTGCATATTTCTTAATGAAAGAATTTAAGTGTCTCTCTAAAGAAAAAAAGTAAGTGCCAAAAGTGTTAGTAGAATTGAATGCCAAATATTTGAGTTATTACCAGATCAAAAAAATTTCCACAAAGAAAATGAAAATATAACTCAAATTGAACTACATTCTCCAAGTCTGGACATGTCTGTGCAATTAAAAATCTGTTTAGCAACCTCTAAGTTTAGCAAAACTGGGACTCCCAGTGCTTGTGACCACAACTAACCTCATCAGCCAGAATCTGAATGTCCCAATACAGACAAAAGAAGAAATTACAGTCTATCTAAAACTCTCTAATTCTGTTTCCACTCTATAGCTCCTTTTCATAAACAACTTAGGCAGCTTCAGCACTAGAAATGGGGGGACCTGAAGACTGGCGTCCTTCCCCAAAAAACAAAGGCTGCCATAGATGTTACTTTCTTCTGTTCTGTCCAGTTTGTATCTTGACATTTGTTTGAAACATACACTACCAATCTCATTTAAATCTCATAAACAGGACTCTGTCATATGATTTTGGGACTAACTTTGGACAGGTGAAGAAATTTTCTTTTAAAGTAAGCTTTCTCTGTGGAACACTCACATTTCCAAGACTACAATAAGTGAACAGGGTACGATACGTATGTTTGAAAGACAATAAAGTAGTTAAAGCCCATATAAACAGGTGCACTGGCTGCAGGTGCCCAGGCTGTGTCCCTCAGCCAAGGGGGCTGCACCTCAAGGAAACTGCATTTAATAAAGGACAAAAATGCTGCATGGCAGTGAGGAGAGAGGGGAAAAAAGTGAGAGAGAGCCACGGTGCTGACACCGAGGTGAGAGAAGGAGGGGAGAAGGTGCTCCAGGTGCCAGAGCAGAGACTCCCTTGCAGCCCATGGTGAAGCAGGTTGCCTACCTGCAGACCATGAAAGACCACACCAAAGCTGATGTCTGCAACTGCAGCCCATAGAGGACCCCATGCTGGAGCAGGTGGATATCCCCAGAAGGCACTACAACCTGTGGAGAGCCCCCAAATAGGAGATTTTCTCCTGAAGGAAGCTGCAGGCCATGCAGGATCCACACTGGAGTAGGATAAAAAAGTGTGAGGAAACACCATGACAGAGGAGCTGTTACGGACAGATTCAAACCCCTATTTCCTATCCCTCCCTGCACTGCTCTGGAAGTGGAAGGTACAAGAGTCAGAAACGAAGGAGGGAAGTTAAAATAAAAGAGAAAGAGGTGGGGAAAGATGTTTTACTTTTTGTCTTTGTTCCTCACCATCCAAACCTATGTGAATTGGTAGTAAGTGAAATTAGTTTTCCCCAGGTCAAATCTGTTTTGCCCATGATGGTAATTGGCAAGTGATCTCCCTATCTTTATATCAAACCATGCTCTGTATAAGCTTATTTAGCCCACCCTCATCCTCTTCAGGAGGAGGAATGAGTGACTGGGTCTGGCACCCCACCAAGGTAACCCACCACACTAGGACTAGCAAGGTTAGGTCTTTCCAATGCTGTATACACCATGCTCCCCTTGACTTTTTCAGCTGTAAAAATTTATTCCAGAGCTGTATATCAATAAAAAGTATTTTATTATGTAACAATGCTATTACAGATCCTAGCTGCAAATGATGATACTGAATTCACCATACTTGTTCTGGTGAAACTGTCTTCTTCTCTCCCTACAGTTCTCACACAGACTGACATAAGCAGCTTTGTAACACAAGCAGATAAATATACCCCACATGAACGAGGTGCTGTCTTTAACATCTTTCCATGAGAGATTTTTTGCTTTTTCCTCTCCCCTTAGTCTTGTGTTCCATTAAACTGATCAAATTTAGTAAGCTTTGTCATTTGATCCTGCTTCTGCAGAATTTGCTGGACATACTAATTAGGTCATGCCATGTTGTTCCTTTTCCCCCAAGCTTTTCCACTTTATTTTCTAATTGAAAACAACTATGTAATGCCCCGTAAAGTCTCTTCATATAACATACCTCCAGCTTTCTCTGGTATTTCTCACATTCCATTTGGCACTGTGAAAGATTCTTAGCTGTTTCTTGTTGCATGAGTTGAACATGTTCAGTTTCAAAGGACTTTAACTTACTTTGGTGAAGAAGTTCAGCTACTTTGCTTTCTGTGCCAAGCTGCATTTGTCTATACCTAAAAGAAAAATGAAAAAATAAGTGTTGATGATTCAAAAATAAGCAAAGTTAGAATATATCCTAGTTCTGTTCATTACAGGTATAAATTTCAAAAATTAATACAGTATTTTGAAAAGCTTAATAGGTGTTAGTATGGTTATCTATGTAACTATTGTAACCTGTATCTGAAACATCATTAGGAAAATTCAATATTAGAATGACAACACAACACAGTAGATGGAAAACTCTGTCAATGGCTTTTCTAAATATGCTGTAAATGCAGAATCAAATGACAATGACCATAAAGTATACCTTATTTTCCTTATTTTTAAAGTGACAGATCAATTTTCTTGGTACACAAATGTATGCACTGAAGTCTTTTCAACAGAGAGACACTGATGAAATGTTGTCTCCCCCCTTCACCACCAAGTGTTACACGTGATAGGGAGAAGAGGCATTAGACATCAGTGATTTTAATAGTGCATCCTTTGAGGTATCATGGGTATCAGCTACACTGCTTTTTTCCATACCCAAAGATGTGAAGAAAAGTCAGACCACTATGGTGTTAATTTCCACAGTCACTCAGAATCACAGATCCTTCTCAAAAAGCAGAAATGAAGTAAAATTTTGAGAAAACCACTATAAGGTAATTTTAAGTGACAAATAATAGTCCACTTAGAAGCGGACTTCATCTATTTTTTTCATTCATTCTACTTAATAGGCAATCTCAAAAACGAGGCATAAACAAGTTTGCTGATGGAATACTATATTATTAGATAGTTGAAAATTCAGGTGATGTGAAGAACAGGAGAAAATCAAATGGATCTTAGCATTAAGTAACATACGAAAAAATTCAAAAGAGATATATGCAAAGTAAATCACAGGTTTTAGAAATGCTCCTGAGCATATACATAAAATGATAAACCCCTAGCTGACTGTTTTAATTCATAAGTGAGATCTTGGAATTTATTATACTTGATAAAACCATTAAAACTTTGGTTCAGTTTTAAATAATGGTCAAAACAAACATCTTGGAAATTACTGTGAAAGAAATAAATAATACAGAACTCACTGTGCCACTTAGCAATTCCATGTTGTTGACTGCATTACTGAGTGCTGACAACCATTCTAGTACCTCACCTCACAAAGAACAGAAGTCTCAGAGCATCAGAGAAGGGTAGGAAGGATTACCTTTGACATCCAGCAACATCACACAGTTACACAATTGCACTGTGTGGAACAAATCACTTAAGCAAGCTAGGACTCTACAGCCTGGAAAAGAGATGGTTTAAGGAAAAGGAAGAAATAAGGGGCCTGTCACATCATGAACTGCATGGAGAATGAAGATAGTAATCAACTGTATTTTCCAATAGATGAATGAGAAGTCATCTTATGTTGCAGAGTGAGAACAAATATAAATTGCTCTTCATATGCGAAAGCTGTGGAATTCCTCACCATAAGATGCTGTGGATGCTAAAAATTAACACTTATTTGAGAGAATACTGAACAACTTGCAGCAGAGAAGTCCTTGAGAACCATTACATGCACGATGGTACTTCTCACACTGAAGCCACATCACAACAAACTGTAGGATTGCCAGATGAACCTTTACTCTAACCCAGCATGGCTGTCGTGTCAGCTGTCATCTGTCAAATAACAGTTGCAACACAATTCCACCCTATTTAGCACCTAATCTTTAGGTGGGATGGAGAGTGTTTAACAAAAACAAGGGGATTACTTCAAATATTTTCCCTGAGGATTTCAGATGTAGGAATGTTTCTAAAGCTCAAAGAGGAAGCATTTTCACTGGAATTAATTTGAACAGAACAAACAGGTGTCATTATGATGCCCCTGATAATCACTGTAGACATCCATGTTTGTGTAAATAGTCCAATGCATGAATAAGACAGTTTCCTCACTGGCTGCGTGAGCAGAGATTGGAAGTTCTGCTTACCAAGCTCATGAAAATTTTTCTTTTAAAAACAATTTTCCTTTTTTAATAGTATGACGTTTTTTATCAAACAGAGTTACTGCACTCAAGCTGCTAAATGTCAGTTACCTATCGACTACTCCAGTCATTTTTGCCTAGGGATGCTTTTCAAGTGCTGATACTTAAAGTATTTCATCACTGTTTCCTGACTGTATGTTCCTGTTTTCATTTTACCACACAAAAAAAATTTCAGCACTTTTGAATTCTCCACACTTTGCACATGGTTGGCTGCAAACATGACTCTAAATCTGTTCTGGTATACACATTGTCTACAAACATGGGAAAAATGCTTTGTTCCAAAATGAGTTGTCTTCCTGAAGGTACTTGTCATTCAGCCAGCAATGCGATGAAACACACTAAATTAATAATGACTCTCAACAACAAATTTGCACCTTCTGCCTCAACACAAACAAATGGCAGTGCCTTTCTGTGCACATCCTCAGACCTTCAACCACTCTGAGCTTCAATGATCTGTACTGAGCTTACAGAGTCTATAGTTCTCTGATGATTCTACTCAATCAACTGGGTGCTTCCAGAGCATTCTTCATTTTGTTTTGGAAATTTGAAGCAGCTTACATGAGTGTGATCTGTTTTGCACTGGCAAGGTTATGAGGGGTCAATTTTCTTTTAACCTTACTACGCTGTTGATCACACTAGTAACTCCTCCACCATAGCACCATTCAGCTTCTTTGTCATATTTGCTTTTACTTGGCCAGATAGTATCTCTGCTTTCTTGGCTACTATTTCAGCACAAGTGTGTGTGCATGTGTGTACAGAGTCATGTAACACAATGTGCTGAAATACATTCTTTCATCTGCCTAGATGGTCTCTAAGGGAAAACAAAAGAAAACAAAACCGCCCTACACCTTAATACTACTGCTATGGAAAAAAAAAACAAACAGTGGAATGTGGGTCTGCAGGATTTTTCTCCATCGAGAAATTTTAGCAAACTTGATATAATGAAAGAGTAGAGTTTTTAGTCTCACAGAAGAATGAGGGTTGGGAATGAAAGGGAAATTACAGATTGAGCCAATGAAAAAATTCCACATGTAAGAATCATCTGCAATGAGGTCTCAATTCCTTTATGTCTCTGTGGCATTAGGCTGACCAGTCAATAATGCCTGAAGTTTGCTAAAGCAGTGACATGATGGTTATCAAAAGAATTATTTATAGAGTAAAGGAGAAGAGGGAATACTCAGAGATGGACTTTAACTCTCTTTTGTAAGGTTTGAAAGATTTTTCAATCAGAGGAGCTTGTTTTTCAAGTAGCAGATAATGATATAACAACTTGTCAAAATATGCATACGAGAGCAAACGGAAAGATTTAATGGTAAAATCATGTAGACTGGATACTGAAGAAAATACAGCAACCAACTGTTTTTTTGAATAGAGGAACTATAAACTGCCCATCTACAAAACCTGAGATGTACAGCAGTATTCCTTAAAAAGGTAATTGAACAATGAAGTATATTAGAAGACGATAAATTTGTAAAATTAACCTTTCAAGAAGTGGCAAATCATAGTATTAAACTTGTTAGTAAGAAAGAATGCCAAGCAAGTAAATAATGTATCTTCCAAAGAAAGTCCTACGAAAATTATACAAAATGCAAACACTTTCTAATTTTGTAAACCTTATTATACTGACCTAAAGCTTTGTGGGATATATTTTAGAAATTATTTTCAAGTTTAAAAATGGAAAAAACCCCCTGTAAATTGTGAAATCATACTGAGTCCACAGCTGGGTCAGTTCTAGATCTATGATCTTTAAAGCAATTAGAATATACTCTCATATTTGTAAAAATGTCTGTGCTTTGGTTCAGTGCCAAATTTGCAAAGAAACCTAAATGCTACAGACGTTCCCTCCCCAACCTGTCCTCTTCCAAACCTCCCACTTCCAGCCCCAACATGTCCTCTAATGTTCCTGTCCTTCTCCCTCTCTGTCCCAGCACCAGCTCAGACATCTCTTGAATTCCAATTCTATTTTCATTCTTTATTCTCAGGGCATGTTTTTCTTCTCACCTATGTTCATAGCCTATTCAGCTTCCATTCCAGTCTTAAAGCCCTACTGTCCAAATTCTGGATTTCTCTTTACTCCTCTATCACCCTCATAGTTTGGCATCCTTCCTCAAATCCTACCCAAACCTCTTGCAATTTGAGGCTAAGTCCCAGTTTAACTTCCTCACCTTCTGCAAGTGAGTCTGCCTGTTAAGGCTTCCTGACTTCCAAAGAGCCCCAAGCTAAGCATAAAAGTACACAACTGAATTTTCCTTACTCTCCTTTTTGCCAGCTGGAGTCACAGAAGGAGTAACAGTGGTCTAGATAGGCCTCAACTAAATTCAGTCATGTCACAGACTGCACAAACCCTGTCCATACATGCAGCAAACTGCCAGACTCCAGCTCAAACATGGGTACTCATGAGTACTGTTTCCACTGGTTCTCAAAACTGGTTGGCTTATTTCTGAGCAATCAAGAATTTCCCAGGAATTGTGTTCACATGCTACTCACTAAATAACTAAAACTGTAGGAACTCAGATCCTTAGTTTTCAAATGCTTTCATCTCCCAGCTCTTGCAGCACTCAGATTAAGTCTGATTAGTCATGTATCTGGCCGGTTTCACAAAATGAAAGTCTGTTTTAATGTGTACTAGAAAATGGGTAAGAAATCTGTCATTCATTTCAAAATACGTATTTTATGAAGTTTCTACACCAACTTTATAGGCATTTTCAGTTTTTTGAAGAATTTATTACTTCATTCATGTCTATCAAATATATTAAATGATTTCTAATGTGGTCAAAAATAACAATGCACTTCATAACAACAAATTTAAATACCTCCAATAACAACAACAAAAAAGCTCTCTGTATAATAATTAAACAGAAGATGAAGCATGTCATCTACAAATTGTTTAAGCAATGAAAAATTGGTTGAAATAATTTGCACTTAAAATTTGTTCTTCCCAAACAACATGCTGAGATTTTTTTTTAGCCCAATATTCCTGGTTCAGGTTGTAACTAAAAACCAAAAATCCAGAAACGTATAGCTTAGACACTAAAGGGTAAACTTGATTTAACATTCAAGTTCTTACCAGATGTTACATTTGCTTCATATCAAGTAATTAAACATACAGTACTTTTGCACGTGGTTCAGTAAAATCTGAGAGAGAAAGCTTAGAAGCTTTGTTTAAAGCTGCTTGCTTCAAAGCAGATTTTTGTATCTTGCAGCATTCTAAGCATTTATTTTGTATTGGCCTCTGATCCTCATTCTGTCAAAAAAACTTCCACATACTATTTGGCAGTTTATAGGAACTGCTAGTTCCAAACATCCATATTCAGCAAGATAAAACAGTTGGTTTACACTCCTTGTAGCTTCTGGACACCTAAACCCAAAATCATTTATGCAATAAATAAGAGTTCTTCAAAATGTGGGACCCGTGTACTCTTTCCACCCTAACTAGACTAATGCCCAGTGTACACTAGACTACAAGAATGAACAATACGAAAGTTATGACTGCCTTAAATGTATCTGCTGAATCCTGCTGACTGACAGGGACAGAAAAACATCTTTTTTTCTTTGTCTCTGGACTATGCAATTGTGCTTCCTTTTATTTGACTCTGTGAAACATTAGGATTCTCTCCTGCACCAAGACATTGCTTCAAGACTACTGGGTAGAGACTGCTACTGCCAAGCCTGTGCTTGGGAGTCATACTTCAGTCACGGGAATTTCCTAATAAAACTTCACTAGGGAGTTTTCTCTCAATCCTGGAGCTCTGATGGGCATCAAGTCTAGCCTTTCACTTACTGAAAGTGCACTCTTTATTAGGGCAACTGTAAAATAAGAAAAGCAACTCCTGTAATGCCTTTTTACAGAAAATGAAGCAGGGTATGATTGCTACTCTGCAATAGCTCAGTGCTGCCGATGCATGCTTAGTTTGCTCACTTACCTACGCTGTTATTGCTTAGTTTAAGTAATCAATATATTTATTGACTCTTTTGTTATTTGTTTCAATGAAATAAACACAAAAGATGTTCATATAACCTAACTGAACTTTACCAGTATACAGACATTTGTTAAGGATGTGACAGCATCCTTAACAAAAAGAAAGGACCTGAAGAAACAAGTAAGCATATAATAAAGGATGTGATATACTTTCACCATTTCCTCCTCAATACCTGTTTTTTAGATACATAAATAGGAGAACAGTCACCTCGGTAATTTTTAGGAGTCTAATGGTAGTTGCTTTTCTCTTTGCCTATACAAATTAGTCAAGATGTATAACCTTGTGTTCTCATTTATGTTTCTGGTGATGATAAATTTTTCTAAATCTATAAAAAATATAGAAGCATGAAACACATGGCTGGTCCGAGAATACCTACCAGATCAGGTATTTCAGGAGATGTAGGCGCAGAGATACCTAGTTTGTGAATCCAAAAATGGGAATTACCACCTCACAAGATCCCATGAATGAAGCTTCAAAATAAGCCCAAAGAAAGATTAAAGATTCCTCTTTTTCAAACAGGAAGGCTATGAAATGAGTTCTCTGAAGCCTAGTGAAGAGAAACCAATGGAAATAGCTTCATTAAAGTCTCCTAAATCCAGGACAACAGTCTAAAAGGGAAACATAGCCAAGATAAAGGGTGCAGACATCAGGACCACAAGCCAAAAGAAGTCAGAAGAAGCCGAACAGTTCTATTGTTTCTGGCACAGCCTCAATACAACGCACAAAGTTATCTTTTGCATCTATGTGCACTAGCACATAAAGTGACAAAAGCTGCCAATCTTGGGAGTATGAGAAACATGCTAAACTGAGGTGGATCATACATCTGGACGAGCAGAAGAATAAGCATGATTAAATTTCTCATTGCCTAATCAACATTTTTGCTCAAACAAATAAATACTTCATTAAAAAAAAAAAATACCAAAACACTTTGAAGTGACAGATTGAAAAGGATCCCTGCAATGCAATATGGTTTTGTCTATTGTACATATTTTAATCCAACAGCAAAGAACCCAAAGTACATTTATTAAAACCTCATTAAATCTTTAGTCATATTTTCTGTGTATACTTTTCTCTATTTGATTTCCCATGGCATCCCAAACTATTAACTTGGTAAACTAATATTTTCATTTCATGGTTTACTTCATTCCTTGCAAAAAATACCATGCTAACAAAGCTGAATTTTGTACAAAATCAACAAAAAGGCAAGGAATAGTACAGAGACTTATCCCCCAATTACGTATATTGATTAATGACAAAATAATTAATTGGAATTGTAACTGTGAGAGGTTTTGATATGAGAAATATAAAACAGATCTGAATGAAGAAAAGCCAGCAACTTCCCTGATATTAAACACTAAAAAATGAAAGCATCGACTTTTTATACTAAGATTCAAATTTGTAGCATATACTTAGAATTTTCTGGCTTGATAATTTTTTCTGCTGTTCATTAATAATTTTTTCAAGGTACTGTACAGTTTTGATAACAATTCCACAGTTTACCTCCTTAAACCAAGTAGTAGCTTTTTCAGAGATACTACTACTTTATTAAAATATTCTCTAATAGTAATAGTACTTGTGTTTCTGGAAATAATTGTAATAAATTGCTATTGTAGCAGATAAAACATTCATAAACAGATCTGATCTTGGAAGCTATAGAAATTTTTCATTACATTACCACTATTGCACTACAAACATTACAAACATTGTTTTTCAGTGCTGAAGCAAATAAAGAGATTGGAGTCAACAGTTACACAAAGACTCTGAAATTGTTGTTTGAACTGTTTTTTCCTCTTGGATAAAACATACAAAAATTTGTCTCTTAAAACTCTCCCCTCCCAATAGTCAGGGGGGTTATATTAAATCAAATATTCAGTTAAATCAATATCAATATTTTCAGGTATTTCTTGTGATTCTGCAGAGCGATTATTACTTCCTAGCCTAAATAGCATTCCTTGTTTGTGGATGTATATGCTCCTGTTCCTCTGATTTAACAGAAAATTAATTAAGATGCTTTTAGATGCAAATACATACTTAACAAAAGATAACTACTGTATGGTTCTTAATTCAAATAATGCAAAGAGGGAAAAAGTCAATGTGAAATGATTGACAGAACAGCAGTTACATAAATGACAAGAGGAGTAACCAAATGTCTCTCTCTTCTTAACAAAATCTAAAGGGCATTACAACTACAGACAACTACAAGAAGAAAAATGTTTGGAATGCCATATGCCTTCTTAAAATGGTCAGAAATAAACATACAAATATTTATGTTCTTAATTCCGTAAATGTAACTTTTATGAAATCAATAATATAAAATCTAAAATTCTGTTTTCTATGGTGATAAAAAAATAGATGACCAGCAAAGCAAAAATAAGAAAAGGAAGGTTATCACTGAAGCTTTCTGGAAAAGGACAGGGAGAGAAATGAGAAGATAGGGACAAATCTTTTGAGATAGGGCTAACTGGGAGACCATCAGACAAAGCTGCTAACTGCTGTGCTACCAGAGACTGCTTACTCCCCCTCCATTTACCCACTGAGAGTCTGGCAGAATAGGTCAGGTTAGGGTTCAAACTGCCATAATTTAGCAAATGACTGGTATGTCCTTTATATCACACATAATAGGTTTGATTTCCTGATAAGCAGAGTTCAAGGTACAGGCATACCTTGTTATCTTTCAAGGACATGTTCCTAAAAGTGCTACAGTTAGCAATGAGGGACAGCAAACTACCTTTTCCCCTAATAATTAATGTAATGGATACTCTTGGTGTTTGTAATGACTTATGAGAGGCCAGCACATTGCTGCATAGTATTCCATTTATTCTCCAGTCAAATTATGCCTTAAAAATAAAATCTCAATGATACACATGCAAACCAATTATTAAATAATTGAGGTTGGATGGAATTTCAGGGGGTATCTAGTCCAGCATCCTGCTCAGAGCCAGGTCCCCTATGAAATCAGACCAGATTTCTCAAAGCTTTAGCCACTTGGGTCTTGAAAGCTCAAGGATGGAGACTGGTCATGTAATGCTTGTAGTGAGAAAGATTTTCTTTATAACAAGTCAGAATCTTCAGTTTCAACTGACACTCTCTGCTCTCCCTTCCATGAAGGGCCTGGCTTCATCCTCCCCGTGACCTGTCCATAGGCATTGGGGATACTACTGTTAGGAGCCCCAGAGGCCAGGTTGAACAACCCCCCTGCCACCCACCAGCCCCTCCTCCTGGGGCAAGTGCTCCAGCCCTGACCATTCTGGCAGCTCTTCTCTATCTACATTCACTCCAGTTCATCATTATGCTGTTTGTATTGAATGTTCCAAAACGGGACATTTCTTAGTGTCTTGACTATTCTCCTGATAATACAGCCCAGGATTTTGTAAGTGTACACTGCTGGCTAATACTGAGCTTGCTGTTTACAAAAACCATTTGTTCCCTTCAAAGACAAGAAGGATGATCCCACAGAAGATAATCTGCATTTCCTTATTAGCAATTGAATGCTACATAAAAACTATTAATATGTCAAAATTCACATACCAAAGACTGCTATAAATGTACTTCCAGCAGTTGTTTTAAACTAAGTATGATACTAGAAAAATACGTGGCTTTCCATCTGTTTTTCAGAACTTAAAGGAACTTCCATTAAGCTGCCTGCAGGCCATCAGGCATGCTTCAGTGCAACTGGGCAGCTCAGGGGAACTTTTATTAGAAGAGCAAAGGATGGAAAGACACGGTAACGGCAACAGCAGAGATGGTCATCAAAGAAGACTAAAATGACTGACAGACAAGCAATGGGTAGGGGAGCACAAGTGGATCTGTCTTCTTTCAAATCTAAGATATGTAAAACGTCCTTTCCTAAGCAGTGACAGTAACTGGAACCACATTACCATTAACAGGAAAACAAAGCAGACAGTGAGAAGACCTCTCTTCATAAACATGACTTAAAAACCAAAAAAACTCAACAACTGCATTTCAGCTCTAGAGACAACTATCAAATAATAACGTGTTGTATACTAGCTGGTTTATTACAAGTCCTAAAGTGTAGCTATCTCTGTGTGTCATTATCCAGAAATGAAACATATACTGGTTCTAAAAATTATTTTCCTGAACTGTACAAGTCTTTCAAATCAAACAGAGAATCTTTTAAAGAGCAATAAACACACAGGAAACGGTATCAACAGCACAAGAGAATATGGAAGATACTTTCACAGCCCAAAACAAAATGAACAAGCTACAGTCACCTTATCCATGCTTATAAAAGCTTGGAGTCATAAATTATTCCTGAACAGATACATCACCAAGCTGCTTATGACACTAATGAAACAATCTCATTTCTCTTCATCTGCAAACAAGAAAAAGGTCAAGTGAATCTAAGCTTTCTATAAAGCAGCCTATCCCAATAAATTCTTCAGTTATCAAATTATCCTATATTACCTGCTGAGGCATGTGAAAAATGAAAATACTTTAAAAATGCAGTTAACTATTGTGAAAAATAATCAGTTAACTCCAAGCTGTCTCCATTCTTGAGCATATCTGCTTTCACAACATACTTTTCTGTATTTTATCAGTCATCTGACAAGTTTAACAAAATTTTTATAGACACAACTTTGCCTTTACAACCTAAATTATTAATTTGAGAAGAGCAGTATTGTGAAAAGCAGTTGAAAATAAAGAAAACAAAATACAGGTTTGAAAAGAAGAAAAGGAAGTCAGGATTCATTAATTACTGGGATACTAAAAGGCTTTGCAATACAAGTTTCCTGCATACATTCTAAGAAGAGTCTTAGATGTGACAGAACCATCACTTTTCTCCTGAGGCACCAAGAAGCACTGAAATTCATTTATTTTAGTGCATATCATTCTCAGAGTAATTAAATTTTCTGTTTCTCTGCTTCCTCTAATTATGTCCAGCTTTCTTCTTTCTTCCTACATATCTTTGTCTTAATTTTTCTCTTTTCCTCCCATTTGCTCTGTTCTCTCTCACCATTTCAACAACTCCTTCTTTAGCTGAACTATCATAATCCCTGCAACACCACCTAAGAAGTATAATTTTCCTTCTCCTTCTAGAGGACTTGGAAACAAATGTTTGTTCTTTTGGGTCTTTTCCCCTAATGGGACTTGTGGACAAGACACTCCTGATCTCTGAAAATTCCCTGTCCCAAATGAGCAGCATATCAAAGTAGGCATCTTTTTCTTGTGGAAGAAAGAGAAAACTACTACTCTGTGTATCCACTGTTTGTAACATTCCATCCCTGTCATTATCCATTCTTTCTAGGAGCCCTAGAATGCGGCTCTGTCTATTATGCAACTAAGGAAGCAACTGCAGATGCAATTCTTGTACCCACTGAAGAGCAAATGGAAAGTTTCTTCTGACATCTCATATTGTTAATATTAACTCCTTCGACAAAGGAATCCATTCACTGAACATTATGTTAAAAAACGGCTTCAATCCTTTGTATTCTTATGGTTTACAAGACTTCCATGGAATGGGGACCTAAATACTCATAGAAAAAGTTAATTTCCCTTTAAAATTGGAAGAATGAACTGTTGCACTTCAGTCTGGCCATGCTATTTACCAGTTCTGTATGAATATATTTTAGTCATGACTGAAAAGCAGTCTAGTTACCACTGCACTTCAGTTAACCTTATTTTGTGTGATGAGCAATTCTTTTTCTACAATAAGGTTTCAGTAGGAAAATGTGTTTAATATTTTTCCAAAGTAATTTAAACTCTATTCCACTCTGAGCTCCATTCTTAACATTCCATTCTTCTGCTGTTAGAGTCTGAACCAGGTTAGAACCAGACTTTAGGCTTAATCTGAAACCCCTTAATAGGGTAATACCTCAATTTGCCTTAATTCAGAATAGAGTCAGTCTTTCAGAAAACAAGAAACTCTGCACACTCTCAGCTGTTCTTGGAGATGCAGTGTTTATAGGTACATGACACTAAAGCATGTTTGTCTTAGCAATACTGATGGGATACACAGTCTGGTACTTTGACTGCTGTTATATAAATGGGGTGGAGTTTGGCTCGTATTTTCACATCTTTCCAATCTCAGAATTCCTGGTAACCATAAACAGACATTCAAAGGCAAGCAATAAACAGTGTACACTGCAAATGTGCATATAGAAATTGTACTTTAAAGAACAGTTACAGGTAAATTGCTTCAGGACATCCAGAGTGTTAGTTACTCCAAGATGTACTCCCCACAAAAACACCATGAGTATGGGTTAGGAATCTTCAATAGAAATTGTAGAATTACCATCCTGAAAGCAATATAAAGCATAAGGGTTTAATGAGTTGAAGGTTGTGATTTGCAGCACAATCTCAGGGGTGAACTTGTGCTGGGAACCATCACAGTGACACAGGCTCTACTACATTACAAGTATTAGAGATTTTTCACACCATGAAAAAGCTCTTGTGGCACTGAGGTTCCCTAGGATCACTCTGCCACATGCTAAAAAAGTATTTAAAGGTTTGAAGTCTATTAATATCAAAGGAAAGCACATCAGCTATAAAAGCAGAGCAGAATTTCCCTGCAGAGGAATAAATGGAAAAGAATTCTTCTTACTGCCTGACAAGAGTTAAAGGGCCAAACATTTCAAACTGCAATATGTAATGAAGCAGTAGCCACATTACCTCAAAAAGGTCAGTGACCTAACCATAAAGTAAGTCAAGAATCTGATTGACCCAGATGCACACACATTGAAAAATACTTCCTCATATCAGACTATCCAGTGACTGTGCTGAATAGGATAACTGTCAATCCAGCAGTACTGCTGACAGGGAGAACACTACTAAGAACCTTATTAGTTATATTTCCATTTACTGAATCCCCATTGTTACAGGATGCTGGGGATTTACCGTACAGATGATTCTGCTTGGCAAAAGCAACATAAAAAAACACTCTGCAACTTTCCCAGCTAGAAAGTTAAAAAAAACATTCTCAAATTCATCTCTGATTCACTGGAAATTGAAGAGATTTACACTTACTTCCTGTTGGTGTCCAATCTTGTGTTATCTCCAAGTACTTTGAAAATAGGTCTTAAATCATCACTCTTCACTTTAGTAATCTTTTAGCTGGGAACAAGCCATCCCGTTTACTAATTCACTCAACTCTCCTATCAGATGATTAACCAATTCAATTTGATCAGTTATTCCTAAGTGAGCAGATCTCATTTTGCCTATTTTTAGTTAATGATACAAGAATAGTGTCACCCCATCATTATTCATATAATGATTCTGAACTTACAGGCAGAGGACAGAATACTTATTCTTAAGTTCCAGGGATACAGAAGTGTAAACTGTCCTCCAGAGAGAAGCTTAAGCCTTACAGCAGCAGATTACTGGAATTAAGTCCTTAGATGAAGTAAAAGGTCTCTGTCATGGGAGTGAAGGTTTTAGGAAGTTAAGATTGAAAACACTTTTACTCAAAATAGGATCTCCACCCAAGCTTCCTGTTTTTGTCAAGGAGTTCACAGGCTCTTTCAGATGAGATTCTTTCTGGAATTTTTAATAATAGCTTCTCTTGCCGATGTTTTGGACCTTGCATAAAATGTTCTTCTTTAAAGCAGAGTAAACAAAAAACATTAGTGTCAAATTTGAGAATTACCATCAGTGAGAAAGCTACCAGTGGAGGTGACACCCTGGAGAAGTGAAGATAAAGCAGAAACACAGTACAGTTTTGGACCTTGTGCTCTATTCTCTGCTTTGTGCTGAAAAAGACTAAGTATGATAATGTAGGACTGTGGATTGTAGGTGACATGCATGAATATTGATAAAGGGAAACTGTGATTAGACTTAAGTGTATGAATGTTCAGATGTGGAGACAAATACCTAAGGGAATTAGTATTTCAATAAAAAGATGTTACTTCTAGATGAATAGTGCTAAGATTTGAAATTCAATTGGCCATGGCAGATTTTCTAACAGATGTCTGGGTTTTCAACAATGAAGGGCATTTTCCAAGACTCCACTCAATACTTAAGGTAAGAAGAATATAAATTAGACTTCACTTAGGTTTGTGATGAAGTTAATAACAGTGTATGTAGAGACTAGTATAAAGCTAGATCAGATTCATTCAAAAATACAATAAACTCTATATATAGTCTTAGATATAGCCAAAAGTAACCATAGAGATTAGCTTGTTTGGATCCACACAAAGTGAATGACTTTCCTGAATTCTTGTTTGAATTCAAGTATGTTGGTAAGAGTAAAAAATACCTGCTTTGAGAGAAACAGTATTTCAGATACATGCCAAATTCTAACCAGAGATCATTCCGATGTGGCCTGTGGCTTAAACTCTCTAAACAATTTTCTTTGAACTTTCAAGGGACGTTCTCCCTTTCAGAATAATAAAAAATATCATCAAGCTAATTCAAGTCTGCCTCTAACACCAACACTGGGAAGATCCAGAAAATTTAGCTTAAAATTGCTTCTTCAATATAGAAGAAAATGCTTTTTATCAATTTCTGTTCCCTAGCCACAGAATGTAACACAACTCAACAGAACTTGCTTGTTTATATAAAATATAACGTCTTTCTGAAAGCAAATGAATATTAGTTATTTGCCACTTACCATGACACACATCATTATAAATTAATGAAAGAATAAAATGTTATACAACTGCAGATATCTTTCCCACCTATTATAGGTTTTTGGTTTTTTTTATTGGTGACAAGAAGCATCTTTTCCAAGTTTCCTTGCTGGACATTAAAGAATTACTTGTAGGTTTGTGAAGTTAATGTCTTTGACAGAATTCAGAAGTTATTACTTCTATGCCCTTCTTAGGGGCTTAAAAAAATCCAGAACAATTATTTTTCTGATTTAGGTAAAGTCATACGCATTTTTAGCATTGTAGGAAGCAAAACTGTCACTACACAAGTGCAGTAGCGTGTGCCAGGATTTTAGACCACTAAGAGCTACATTGTTGTACCTGTGCCATTACCACTCTTGTGTTTCTAAAACTGTGGCATCGTTGTATAGAATGCTATGTAATTTGGTACTTCTGTTTTATCAATACTTCTCTGTTACTTTCCAAATTTCCATTTACTCTATTATCTTATATTCTTGCTAAACATGAAAACCGGTCTTGCACATGAATTATTCTCTGTAGCACATGGAATGAATTTAAAGACTCTGACTGATCATGTCAACATTAAAATAGGACAAATATGTTGCTTTGGCACAGTGAAGTCAAATACAGGCCACAAAAGTTTGGATTACGCACAGACAACTCCCCTCTTCACCATTCCTTGGTATGCTATCATTTACACACACTCTACAACATAAAGATTCAAACAATAAAAAAAATTCTTGCAAATATATTTATTTAAAATGAGAAATACAACAACTAGGCATGTGAGAAATTATTAAAGGCTGAGAAAAAAACTATTTTGTTCATTCAGATATTGCAGATTTACTGAATTGGAACATAATCCTTGACAGTTTGTACAACCAACATCTACAATGCAAGTACCTTTAACTCCAGTTTAGTTTAAGGCATCTTAAATTATTTTTTTTTACTTTGGCCTAAGATAACTACTGTTTGAGTGTTTTCCTAAAACACTACATTTCTCAGCTGTAACAGCATCTGTCATTCTTGGCATGGAAGCAAGCTCTTATACGAATGTGAGCAATCTTTTTTTGCTTCTTTAGAAATGCAGGGTATGTTCAACAACTGTACTATGGATCTATAGGAATCTAAAGCATGTGTTTAAAGAAATTCAATGCATCTCTCAGATCATGATCAAATACATGCAATGCAATAAGATTAATAAAATAAACAGCAGACTGAAGTATTTGTACTCTTACAGAGACATCAAACAGCACCATAAACTTTGTGGACAGGAAAGTAATTAAAATATATACTAGAAGGAGAATTATAACTTGCATATTCACTTTAATACAGAAAAGTTTATTGCTACTGCAAATATTTTGGTCAGACTTTATACTTTAAATTGCAACAACAAAAGCAACAATAATCAGTGCTTTGGTATTATTCTCCTATGAATTTCCATTTCTACAGCTCTAGTGGCATTTACAGGTCTCATTTTGAATTTCTCACTCACTTCAAATCAGTTTATGAAGCTTCAAAAAAAAAAGAAATGCACAGCTTGTGACTGTTGAAAAGAATACTAAACAGCAAAATAAAGTTTAAGAAAAGAAAAAAGGAAGAAGAGAGACCATTTGACACTGAAGTGACTCAAGAAGAGAAAAGAAACCTTTCTACAGTACTATTTAAAATATGTTTCTTTCACTCTGTGTTCAAGAGTTTCGCTATGGAGTTTCAATAGCAAAATTTTATATGTGTGTCAAATAGACTGTGTTTAAAAATAAATTTTTTTCAAGTTTTTTTTCAAAGTATTGTTACTTCTATAAGTATTATTAGTTCTCAAAGTATTATCATTATTAGCATGCAATTTCTGAAACTGTAATTTGAAAAAAACCTACAAAAATGGCAAAAGGAAGAGGGCTTGAGCACAATTCAGTTGGTAGGGATACAACTTACATTTGTGTGAAGACCTAGAAAACTATTTATATGCATCAGTGTTGTATTGGCAAAACCTATTCTTCTTTCATTTGGAACAATCACATTTCAGTAACCTTCTTATTTCCTTATTTTAGGAGATTCTCCTTCATTATATTCCCTCCACAAACTGATACACAAACTTATTTTTAATTTTGAAAAATATGGTTCTATCTTTCAAACAAATTCAGTTTAGAAGATTGTTTTTAAATGGTTCATTTCCTATTTTAGCATTAAAATGGGAGTAACAAAACAATGACTACTTTCTAACCATATTTAAGATCACTGAATTGGTATGAAATGTGCACACATGCAATATCAACAAAGAATCTCTTTTCAGTGATTGCACATTTACGTATATAAAGTTATCTGACTGTCATTTCTTAGGAATGTACTTGTACACGAGTAAATGCTCTGGGAGTTTGCATTATGAATCATGCATTATAGTTTGTACTGCTGGCATCTTGGCATCAGTTTGAATATACAAGGATTTATTTTGTAGGGTGGTAACTGGAGTAGGAAGGCCAATGCAAGTAAGCATGAAAGCTGTTTGAACTGTCAACATTATGGAAAACACCTACTAATATGATGACAGAATTTCACTATTTAAGTGATGCTTAAGCATGTCTATTCACTTCATATATGAGCTATAACACATAAATAAAATCTTAAAGTGTGGCAGGCAAGTGAAAGCTAAGTATGTAGTTTGAACTGTAACATAATTTATATTATTGTCTTCCTTAAACACAGAGTGGAGTAAAAAGGCATTCTTACAGACCAAATATTTTCTGTTTAACAGGACACAAAAAGATAATCGATATGACTAGTAATTAGTGAAAACAGATGTGACTAAAATCTATGTATTTCTTAAAGACAAAAAAGGAATATTACTTAACATTTCTGTAACATTTTAATCTGGTAGGTGCTAAATAAGGTGTACAGAAAAGTTAAAATGTAAGCAAAAAAGTTAAAATGTAAGCAAAAAAATTACAGAGCAACCAGTGTAATTTGGTTTTGTTTTTCATCACTAATACAGGAAAAAACTTGCCCTGACAGGTTTGTACTGTTAAACTGTTAAATGATAAGAACAAAGAAACAACTTGCAAGTATTTGCACTTTTCACAAATATTATTTTCCCCCCACAACTCAGTAATGCAAGTTCAATTTGACTAGCATCACACACCAGAGCTAAAATTACAACTTTGAAACCTACTTCCTTTTTTAGCAATTCCATTTTTGCATCCTATTGACACAACACCAAATAGCTGAAGATCTGAAATGTGGATTAAAAACATATTTCAGGAATGATAATAATTCAGAAGTTTGCAGCTCCTTTGTAAGTGTACTCAGCACAGGTTCATTTAAGTGAGTTGTATCTCATGCTGAGTATTTGGAGCAAAAATGACTGCACATCTTCTAGTGATGTGCTTCTCCGAAATGACGGAGGGTGGGATTCTCACAGAACAATAATAATGTAGCACAATCACAAAACTAGTAAGAATGTATATATGGATGGAAGACTTAGAGCAGGGCTAGGAAACTTAAGGTGATGGTGCTATTCATCCAGACTCCTGAAAGACAGAGCAGACTGATGAGAAGGATCTAGATTTCTAACATGAGATTAAGATAACTAAACTGCTAACATGGCCCAGTTATGCAAAAGACACAAAGTTCCAGGAATCCCTAAGGTACATCTAGTGGAAATTATGATATCATCTGAGATAGAGCAGGAAATCATCTGAAACATTATTCAGAATTCCAGTTATCTGTGTTAAAGTGAGGTCAAGATTAAAAGAAATGGTACTCAGATGTCCAAGAGAACAAGGAATCTATCCCATGAGAAGTCAAATAAGATACAACCTAGAAAAAACAAAGTCTGACTAAGATTTTAAGGGGACAAAACAATAGATAAATTTGGCTAATGCTATCATTGGAACACTGTGATATAAACCAGGAGAAAATAATCTTGAAACAGAAATTAAAACCCCATCTGAACATAACAACTAGAATGTCTTTCACTAGGAACAGTACAGTTCAGAGTTTAATTTCTAAAAAGATGGTTACATGAAATGACAAAATAATCAATGATCCAAAAGGCTTACTCTAAAAATGATGTTTATAAACCTTATAGGTAACTACTAACCACATTTGTAAGGTTTTCAGTTTTTTCTTCATTTAATAATGGAAAAAGAAGTATAAAAAAGACAATTACACAGCTAGAAGATTCTGAATGTTATATTTTAATTGCATTTTTAAAATTTGTTGAGAATTTGTTTGACTTTCACCAAAAAAATCCCCAAATTTGCTTATTTTTCCTCTTTTGTGGCATTTTGTTAAACTTATGCATCATATATATCAAGACTTGTTGCAAACAGTTCCGGACAAATTGGCATAACTTCCAGGTAACACCAAAACCTGTTTAAATAATTTGGGAGACTGAAAGGGAAAAGGACAAGGGTCTTAAACTTTCTGGTCGAGTGCTCCAATCATGTTATAAAAGAGGCAAAGCTTAAACCATTACCTCTTCTTCTAACAGTGTTCTGGAGTGAACTCAATGATTTTGAATGAGTTACCCATGTTCTAATAAAAACAGGCCCTTCAGGGACTTGAACAGAGTTCAAGCACCTCCTACCCCATCAAAATAAGCACTTAGCTTTCCAAACCAGGAGACTTCCGAGCATGCACAAGGACCTCTACCTAAATGTGCTCCAACTCGGAATCATTTTAAGTGCCTCTGAGGTTAGGTGGTGCTTGAGAACAGGAGGTATTGGTGAGAGTTCACTGCAATATCATCAGGGAAAATCTACCCCCAGATATCACTATGACAGCCTGTTGGAAAGTCAATTAACATGTGCAAAACCTGTACTTACCAACCATACATTACATTTTGAGTACACTGTGGTGGAATGGCCCTGGCTGGATCCCAGGTGCCCACTAAAGCCACTCTATCTCTCCCCTCTGCATCTGGACAGAGCAGAAGAAATATAACAAAAGACTCATGCATCAAGATAAGGACAGGGAGAGATCAGTCCCCAGTTACCGTCACAGGCAAAACAGACTTGACTTGGGGAAAAATTAAGTTATTACCAATCAAATCAGAAAAGGGTAATGAGAAACAAAACCAAATCCTAAAATAAATGATGTTCCCCCCATCCCTTCTTTCTTGGATTTAACCTTACTCCTAATTTTCTCTACTTCCATCCTCCCAGCAGTGCAGAAGGACAGGGAATGGGGGCTGCAGTCAAATCATCCCACATTTCTGCCAATCCTCAGTGGAGGACTCCTCACATTCTTCCCCTGCTCCAGCATGGGGTCCCTCCCATGGGAGACAGCCCTCCACAAACTTCTCCAGTGTGGGTCCTTCCCAGGGGTGCAGTCCTTCAGGAACAGACTACTCCAGTGTGGGTCCCTGTGAGATCACATGTCCTGACAGCAAACCTGCTCCACCATGGGCATCCCACAGGGTCACAGCCTCCTTAAGGCAATCACCACCCCTCCCATGGGCACCAGGTGGATTTCTGCTACACCACAGATCTTTTCTGTCCTTTCTCCCCTTTTCTCTAAAAAGACAAATGCAAGTTTCCTCTTCATTTGGGTTTGGCAACTCTTTCTGAGTTACTGCAAGCTAAAAGTTACTGTAGCTAAAATTGAAAATTTTGAAGGAGTATCATATCTTCCTACCTTCCGTAGTTTCATTAACCAGGTCCAATCTTTTGTATAATTGCATATCTAGACCTACATTGATTGAATTTCTGTCAGTTAAAACACTTCCAATCACGGAAGACAACAGAGATCATTTGAAAAAAAAAAGGAAAAAAGAAGCAGCATATAAGGCATATAGTACCTTGTAACAAAAACATTCCATTTTACAATCGGCCTTAGAGAAATGCTTAAAGGCTTGATGATTCTGCACTGGAGGACTGAGTAAGACTGATGGTAAAGCACAAAAGCTCCAAAACCCATGAATTTCTGAAAAGAGTCTATGCTAAACTCCTTTTACTCAGAAAAGCCATGTGGGACTTGACTTGTGTAGTTTTTGCTGTTTATGATGTGGTTACCTACATCTGAGCCTGTTGTGCAGACTCCCTTTATAAGTCAATGGAAAGAAACAGGTACCCTACAGACATGATTCCATTCCAGCACAGGCATTTAAAATTAGACAAGACTGACGACAGCCACAGTAAACACCGTACTAAAATCCATGCTGCATTTACTTACTTTGGTCAGAAGCAAATGTTTGAACTCATCCAAGCATAACAGTATACTGCATTTTAAAAATAATTCAAAAAATCACAAAATTCTGAAACAGTGGTATGAACAAAACTTCCCTTCCTCTTTTTGATTTTCTCCTTGATGAAAATTTACTGTATTTAGGGCCAGTCTGAGGAGGCAGGTGGAGAAGGGTTTTGAAATAGGTTTCCTTTATATTTTATACCACATAACTAAGGGAAAAGGGATTCCAGGAAATCTTTTAATGAAGGACTTAGTAATCCAAGTTTTATATGTTTTCCCCATCATCTTCTGAGTCTAATAAAAAGCTACAGAAATTTTTAAGTGTGATAGTTACAGTAAGACCTTACTCATGACATGATGTTGCATCATGGACAACATGGTTAAAGTTGGAAGAGAATAATCAGAGATTTGCAAAGTTACCCCTACCATAACTGACAATACAAATGCTGCCAAAAATTGGAAAATATTTGGGGTGGTATTCAAATCCAGACTGCAGAAATGTGAGTGTATCTAAGCATAGATACACTCACATGTTCACTCACGTGTGAGCAAAGTACCTAAGATCCCATTATATTAAATGTTCCAGATGCCAGGAAGCCAGGACAATGAAGTTAAAATGTAAAATATTCTTTAAATAATAGATATAACTTTCTCAGAAATGGAACACTGGTCATTTTTGCACTGGGGATTTTGTTTGCTGGGGGTGGTTTTTTTTTTTGTTGTTTTTTTTTTCCTTTTGAATCTAAACATGCTTTGTCTCCCCCACTTTCCTCCCACTCACACTCCACCGCCGTAACTCCTTAGTTCCTTTTAATCATACAAACTACTTAGTCTTGAGTTTTTTTCTAATAGTTGAACTGTCAAGGTAGCATCAGGAAATAGATTTAAGTAGGGCATGGCATATATAATTTTAAACACATTAAATCACAGTAGAAGGTGGCACTACATTAATTTAAAAAAAGTTATAAAACTGAAAAATTTTAAAATAAAATAGCATGAAAATCCGCAAAATTCAGTTAACGTACTGACGAAAGGTATTACTTGCCTGGCTAAAATATCCAATTAACAACACGTTGTGTGTAAGCTTTAAGGTTTTTTCATAAAAGCATTCTCCCTATTTTACAGGATGGTTAAACCAAAACCTGTTGAAGGCAAGGAAAAAAATCCCCAATAATAAACAACCCAAACCAAAAGACCTATGCAAATGACTTCAGGCTTATCACAAAAGATACTTCTGCATTCTGAAAGGTCTATTAACAGTCTTCATTTTAGTAAAATAATCTTTGGAAGCAGTTTCTAAAACTGGATGTAACATTCATTTACATGCATCTGCCAAGTTTTTAAATGTTTTAGAAGCTAAACTAAAACATGCTGAAAATGACTCATTGTGGTACCAGAATACATACTGTAGGAAATAAGAACTCATTTACAAGTGGGAGAAATACACTCACACTTCATCTGTGGGAATTCACTAGACTTCGCTTCCAGTAAACATTATATTTTAAAATAATCACGGAAAGTATGTTCTTTTAACTGAAGTTTATGAAAAGATTTAGACAGCTGGCATAACAAAAGAGACTTACAAAGATAAATGTAAAACTGTCTTTAAAAATAATTAGTAATTCTGCCAAAAGATATCAATTAAGCAATAAAAAAGGATTCCAATTTTTTTTCCTTATTCTAATGGTTAAACTAAAACTGTTTAATACAGTTGTTCAGTATAAATAGATGACCATTTGAGACAAAGGACAAAAGGAAGATTTGATTATTTTACAAAGTAAGAAAATGCAGGGCAGGGGGACAGCCCTGGCAGGCAAACAAATTACCATAAGGTAGCCCTTTTCTGACTTGGAGCATGTCAACTACTTTTGTAGATCTGCACATTTTAGTAATACAGCTACCTTGCAGCAAATGCACTACTTCAAAAAGTTTCTTCTTTCTTTGAAATGAAGTCATCTGGCACAGAAAAAATAAACCTGAAATATACCCCATTTATTTATGCGTATAGAGTACTTTGAAAACAACAAAAAAGAACTCTGACACAGACAATTAGACCCAGATTTCACAACTTGTGACTGGGAGCAGTGTCATAAAGGACAAACCTAAAATCAAAAAACCCAGCCTCACTAGCTTCCATAAAGTACCTATCTGTAAAAACAAAAACCTTCTAGAGGAACATGCAAGAGACAATAAAGATACAGGATTTCCTCACCTGGTTTCAGGTCTAAAAATCTTAGAAATAAGGTATCAATAAAGGCTATATTCCAGCAATACCGGGCATTTCACAGACAAGAGATTTTCATTGACCACACTTTACTTGCCCTTTACCATTCAGAGAAACCCTCTGTCACGAGTGTACTCTGAGGTTTAGGAGTCAGTTAATTACCTGAACCGAGCAGCTTATCAAGACAAGGGAAAGACTATGGTTTCTAATTATTTTCATCTACTTACAGTACTATTTTGCACAAATAAAACCTTTTCCCCTTCCCATAGTGTTTTGAGTGGGACAAATTCTTTCATTCTCTATAACCCACAACCAATTCTAGTGACCCCAGCAATACATCCAAGATAAAATGGGAAGATTTAGCTTTTTGAAGCATGTTGAAACTTATGATCTAGATTATATTTCTGGAATGGAAAAGCTTAAGATCTTAAAAAAATCAGAGCAAACATTAAGCAAAATTTCAGAAGGGATGAATCAGTGCACTTCTGTATCTGTTTATCCATGGCAACACTTTCCATGAAACAATTAGAATATCTATGAAAACAATTTCAGATGGCAAGTTCCACATCAAAGCTTAAACTAGATTATATACATACACATGCAGCAGTATTTATATTAAAATGTTAGCCAAGAGCTGCAGCATTTTGACAACATATCCAATTTTTAATTTTAGAAGAGATGTACAAATAGGCTTGTAAGTACAAGTATGTACACTTTACATGTACATTATGAAATCCAACATTTTATATAAAGACTAAATGCCTGACAGGTTTTATGTAACGCCCAAGCTTCATCTCAAAGGAACCTATTTCTAATTACATTTATTCTTCCGACTAGACTGCCACTTGATGGAAAAAGTTTACCTCCTCTTAAGAGAAAGTTTCTCAATTTTGTTTATTCCACGGGTGAGAAGCTGCAAAACTCTGGCAATTTTTTTTGCTGCTGGAGTACCTCAAAGGGACACACACCCAGAGTGCACCTTCTCCACGCTTGATGAGTCAGCAGGGTGGTCTGTGCAGCAATGTCTCGACTTGACAACATTTGTTTCCTTGCTAGTACAAAAACCTACTGTTAAACAGGGCTCACAAGAAAGGATTGGCAGTATAGACACATGAACAGGATCTTTATGGATTCTGCCCAGTGGTAAGAACTGCAAGAGCCCTGTATTGTTAGTCATAAAGCTCCTTGATTTAGTCTTTTGTATGTACCCCTCCTTTCCATCTTGGTTGGGTTTATTCAGTCCCCAGGTTCTCTGTCCTTGCTGCCTCTCACCACACTCCTCCCAAAGAATTAGAAGTCCTCTCCCGGCTCACCAGCAGCCACCCCCAGGAGCAGACCAGCATATCTGCTTTCACACTGTGCTCCCCTTGGGGGCCCATCCAGAACAAATGTTCCCATCTCACATTGGTCTTGCTAAGGTTCTAAGTAACTTTTTTTTTAAAAAATCTGAAACCAGCTTCCCCTCACTGATATCATAAATAGCTCAAAGTAGTACCACCCTCTTGGTACCCCCATAATTCAAATGTCATGCCACAGCTAAGTGTCACTATGCCTAAATGATGTTTGGTAAAAATGTTCTAATATCTCACACTGCCACCCTACAGCTACCCAAATCAAGGTATTCCTTAGGAAGCTCTTGAATTCTGGCTACCTGTGCCTTGAACATTAATTGCACATTCATTTTTCTGGTTTCACAGAATATTCTCACAGAATTACCCATACAGTCATATAAGTAGACACATTTGTGCCTTTAGATCATTTAGGTAGAAACACCAACAGCTGTAAAAATTACCCAAGTAGCTTTGCACTGAGTAAGTAAATTGACGGGCATGGCCTTCCCCCTATCCAGTATGTGATGCAATACTTCAGTACTGAACACATACAGTCTCAAAAAAAATTTACTGGTGTCCCTGAATGTTAACAACTCTCTGAGTCAACTGTGACAAAGTCTGGGATACATTCTTCAGGCAATCTTACCTAGAAAAAGACTATACAAAAGGGAAATCAGCCCTCCAATCCCGGTCTTGCCATTCCTTCCTCATCAAAGCACTGGTCACCACACATGCCAATCTCATGAAGAGAGAAAGCAACAAAACAGCTGCCAAGGACTTGCATGGTTGTTTCACAACTGTGAACAGTGGACTCACCAGCTGTGAGCACTACACATAGATATTGTACATCACTCTATTTTGGGAAGTCCTTGGTGAGTTTAATTAGGCATATTCAATGCTGGATGGACTAAGGTCCAGGGCAAACAGTTTCTTGTGGCTTATGGTGTGAAAGTACCTTGGCTCACTGATGTATATTGTTCTGGGTGCCTGTGCATGAACATACTATGATGGTCCTTCATTTATTCACAGTTCTTCATCCGTTCATTTACAAATTAACTACCTGTGCTCTATTCCAGAACCACACACCGCCATTTTCCCTATCTGTAAGAGTTACACACAATAGCTGCCACCACCACGGAAATGAGGACCAGCCTAATGCTTTCTTCAGTTATATCTAGTATTTTCTCAACAGTTCCAAGGTGATTCTGCAGAAGACAAGCTCTAGCCAAAACTTTGCTCAAAGCTCAAAACTCATCAATGTTAAGTCTTCATATCCAACATTTCAAAGTTTATGATGAGGTTTTAACATCACAAAGCTGTAACTTCCTTCTCACACCACACAAGCATGTATTTGGACCCTGTTCTTCCAAAGTCTGCTAACTGGAAATGAGTATAGCATCACATCCTTTTCCAGGAGGTAATCAGAATGATTTCAACCCCTTTTCCATGGAGTAACCACAGACTGAGAACATAATTACAGAAGATAATTACTATTAAAAGGAAACTCTTATGGTTTTATTAGTCTTTAATATAGTACTACACAAATAGCCATAATTTGAAGATCAACATTTTTGTACAGACACACAGAAAATACAATACCCCTGCTTTGAAGAATTTAGCTTTTGAATTGGCATTATAATACACTGTTTTGGTAAACATACTCAGTTAACATTCCCTGCCTGTATTTATGGTCATGTTATTATCTGCAACCTATTTTTCTTCTGTATTCTAAAAAACATATATTTGGGAACTTCCTACAAACAGGTTCTTTTCTCACGTGCCACTGAAGTGTTAATGCTTTGGGTTACTTAATGCTGGCAGGGACTTCACACACACATTTAGTCCTTCAAGCTCAGATGGTTAGGAATACTCCACAGACATTATTTGCACAGGTAACCTGATATATGTAATAAACTTTGAAAAATACAAAAAAACCCAGATTAATAATTTCTTCAGATAAAAGCTTTCATTTGTATCTTGTCATTACATCCAGTGTAATGTACCCTTTTCAAAGCACACGCAGTAAAAAGGTTGAGGAGTTCCCTGTGTTTCATAGTTTCTATTCTACACAGAATGGCTGTAGCATATCACAGGAAAGGCACACGTAGCCTGATAAAGCTGGCTCCAACTGCAGCCAAAAGTGTTTTGAGAAAAGCAAGAAAAACTTCTGCATATTCTGTATTTCTCCCTAATCCTCTGCCACTAGTGTTCAACTATTTCTCACTCGAGCATTTCCTGAAAATGGATATGTTTTCTACCTGTAAAGTGATTCTCAAATTTATCTTGAACTTTTCCAGTCTCGTTTTGAACCCATGTAAAATTTAGTACCTGAAACATGATTTGGTAAGGAGTTACAAAGGACCCCTACTTGTTCATTCTGGCAGTGCTCACCATTAAAGAGAAGTTGGGTGCAGTGAGTCACAAAACTGGGTGTGTACATGAGGAATAGTAACAATCAAAGCAAAATCATGGACTGCAGTGGAAATGTCAACCCAATAATTTAAGAAATATATATAAGCAGCAGCACCACCACCCTTGTAATGCAGAATCCCTCTTTGAAGGAATTTGCAACTGCTTTCAAATTTGTTCTCAAAGGACATTATATATTTCAACCTCTCCAGGGTAGCAAAAAACCCCTTAGGACTTAAAAGAGTAAAGAAATAGTTTCTTAGGTAGTCAGAATAGCCATTGCAGAATTTTAACAATTTGTCTCTACTAATATTTTAAAATTAAAACATTTTGGCTAGAAGGAGATAAAAGGTAAAATGAGAATGTCAAGGCTTATGGAAAATCTTTATGATATGAGGATATGTTGATACTACAACTTTTCCAAAGCACCCCTCAGAGGCTAAAAATATTTTGTGAGAACTATTTTTTAGGAGCTGGGGCAAGAGCAACTGAAATAAAAGGTTTTTAGAGCTATAAATATAATCATTGAGCATTCCTTGCACAGTAAGAGAACAAACTTCAAAGCCTGTGTTCCAGATGTAATGAAGCTCAGAAAGGTCAGACATCAGACTAACTCAGCATTCCTGTGAGTCTTGATGTAGATAATTCTTCAACATCAAGACAGTTACAGTTACGAAGTGACTGCTTACAGGGCTCAAAGCATTCATTCTGCAAGAACACTATCTTAGCTAAGAATGTAAAATTTTAAGATCCTGATTAGGAATCTAAGAACCAAAACCAACTAGGCATGCCTTAGCAAGTGTGCAGTGCTCCCAACATTACTATTTATCTCTTTCATCAAATCAGTTAATTAGGTTTTTCTCCTCCTGTTAATTAAAATGCATCCTAGAATTATCTGTTAAGATGTAAAGTGTTCAAATGAACATATCCTCAGAAGAAAAGGAAGAGAGTAGGAGCCTCCCTAGTCATTTCTGGAGAAACACAGGATGCATAGACTTTTTTTGTTACGTATTTCAGTGCTGCTTCTACAGCTTGGAAACAAACCAGACCTAGTCACCTGGGAAATGGACTTTTTCTTTGCTTCTCCATCATATTATTGCTCTTGGTTCTTTCACTGACTTTCTTGCGTTGATTCTGAATCTCCAAGAGGGTGTCTTTCAGCAATTTCCATGACATTCATTAATTTTACCCTTTTAGCTGTACCTCATATTTAACTTTCTCATCAGGAGAACAAGATGAAGGTAATTTTATGGGAAATGTACAATAGTTACCTTGGCTAGGGCTGAAATCCAAACAAAGTCTAATAATGCCATTGAAGGGCTTGGCTTTATTCTGATAGAAATTCTAAGTGTTAAAAAATTATGCATACAAATCTTACTACAGAAGTCATAAATTAATACAGCAGCAGCAAATTATTGTTACCAAAAAAGCATTTTGGAAAACACTAAAAATTAATTGAAACTGAAGATTTAAAGTGGTAGTGATTTTCAAGACCTACACAGCTCTTCAATTCAACGGATTACAAGGCACTTCATATACAAACATAGCAGCCATGTGTAGGGAGTAAGAAGTTCTGACAGTAGTTTTTATCACAGGGTGATGGCAGCTTTGCCCAAGAAATATTTTGGCCAGCAGTTTTCAGAATGGATTTTTTAAAATTCATTACTGAAATCTTCATTTGATACAAATATTCTTGAAGAGATAACATGCACCTATTTAAATATTACTAGTAACTCCAGCACATACATACATAGAGTTAATAATTTTAGTATTAGAATCCTGTCACTGAAGTATGCAACACCCAGATTATAAAAAAGTGCTCACAGAAGAGGAAAATAATTAGTTTTAATGTTTCTGTTAACAATGAAAGTATAATGTAATAAATGAAAATCTAATGATGAGGTTCTTGCATGTTCCACAGAGATTCTAAATGCATTCTAACATTTATTTGTTCACTAAATTTATCCAATTATCTTCGCACCTAAGACAGTCCTCTAGGCTTGTGTACAATTAATAAGACATAGGGACCATAATTTAGTCTAATTTAAAAACCCATTTGATTAATAGAATTTATCCCCTCTCTCCCATCACCTAAAAAGTTTAAGACAGATGACTAATATCAGCATCAACCTCACTCCAGATGAATTCTAAAATGCACCACAATTATGAAGAACGAAAAAAATAGGGATAAAAGATTCAAATTAAAAAGATTATGGAGAGACTAGAATAAATCTCTAAGTTGCATAGTCAGCTTGCATCTGACTGGAAAGAAAAACATTAAATGTGTAAACACAAACATGCAGACAACTTTTTGCATACTTTTCTTAATCTATGAAACACAGACAAATGTTATCAAGAAATGTCAATGATCTTTATTCAATTTTGGTTTTTATTTGAGAAAAGCATTTCTTAACTTAAATAGCAGAAATACTCCTAAAGGTATTTTGACCTGTAGCAAATCATAATATTATAAATTTAATTATAAATTTACATTATAAATTTAATAACTTTAAAAAACTGAGCTATGTACCTCAATCCAGAAATGCTTAAATAATACAAAATACTTTGAAATCTTTATAGAACTAACCTAAGGCTCTAAATGATTTCTGTAGTCATCACCCTGACTTAACACAACTACAGAAATATGGTTTAAAATTCATCATCCGTGCATCTGTGCATATTCAAATAAGACAAAAAAAGTACATACTTAAAAATATCCTATTACCCAATGGACAGAGGCAGGAATTTAAACCTCTCACTAGCTTTTACAACACCAAGAGTTTTTATGCATAGTGTCCACTGCGAAGTTGAAGGAATAGCACTGCCATAACACAATTTCCTTGCATACTTGTTTTCCATTCACTGCATACCTATTTTGTTTCTTTCTCTTCATTATTCTACACTTCTCACTTTATCATTACAAAGACAGGAAAAGAAAAATCACTTTACGTACATCATGTGAGCAGCAATCGGCTGTTAAAGAGTACAATTTTTTTTGTCACTAAGAAAAAAAGGTTTTGTAAAATCACACTAACTATGAACTTCCCTTGTGTTCCCAGTAATTCTAGAATTTTTAAGCCAGTTTCCACTGATATAGCTGAGTCCTGGGAAAAGATATTATACTCCTTTTAGAGGAAATTTAAAGGAAGTCAACAATCAAAGGCAAGAGATGGTTCTTGTAAGTGAAGTGCTCTAGGTATGAGTTCACCCCATATTAGACCTCTGAGTTCACTTTAAGAAAAGGAACCACTTAAGTTTGACATTGAACCTTACAGGAAACTAGAAAATTTAACCATCAGGAAAAAACCCAACAGCAAACCACAGTGCACTTCTACTTTTTTGGTGTTGGTTTTTTTTGGTTGGTGGTGTCTTGGTGGGTTGGATGTTTTTTCTTTCGGCAATGAGAAGTAACAGATTAACAGTCAACAGTTTGAAAATAACACTCGAGGAATATTCAAAAGAAGGAAAAGCTGGAACATATGTAGCATCTATACTTAACTGTGTTGATGATGGAGCTGTTACAAAATTGCTGTCCTCAAATATCAAACAATTTAAGGTTTTTGGCATTGTTATAGGTAAATGAAACATGGATTCTTAGACAGAAATTACAGCTGCATAATGGCAAAGGGAGCAACAAAACTTACGTCCTGACATCACAGTGATCTACTTTAAGGTTGAAACAGCAGATCCTTTCTCAATATAACTCTTTAATGAATATTATCACTTTGGTATTTTCTTGGCATTTGTAAATAGCTGTTCACAGAAAACTACCACAAACGTGTAAAAAAAAAAGAAAATAACTACACTTGACTAGAAAATTGGGTATTAGTTACACTTCTGATCACAAGATATGCCAGGGGCTTTATTTAACCACCATTCAGGCCAGTCAACATTCCACATACTTCTGAAGCTTTCAAACATGTTTGTTTATACAGATTATGATACCAGTGGTAACTACGATGAGTCACCTTGTTTTTACTAAAGTAGAACAAGCTGTTATAATCACTTAAATACAGAACTGGACAACACAGGTTTTCCTTTTTTATCTTAGGGGGTTTCTGGTGATATTAGAAAATTTCTTTGTTCCACAGAACTGTCACATGTGAGTCCACAGTAAATTCAGAACTTGGAGTCTTTTAAGTTAAGGTATTTATACCATCTCAACATGCCAGTTAGTTACTTTGCAGTTCAGTTAGGTAAATGATTTGGAATGTGGAGAAATTCATCGTCTTGACACCTGTAATATGGTTAGAAGTGGGGTAGTTTTGAAGGGAGGCATCTGCATTTCAAAAAAGGCTAGTAAGGGTTTTCCATGTTCCCAAGCAGAAAATAATCTTCTGAGGAACAATCTACTTCTTCAAACTCCAAAACCCAGCATTAATCAACTTATTAATTTATTTAACATGAGGAAAGGAGAGTTTTACTTAATTGGAGGGCTTATCACTCGAAAAAGCTGTAAGAGCACAGAAGCTTAAGTTTATCAAACAAGATTCCTATATTTCTAATAGCAGGGGAACTTTCCTCCTCAAAATAAAGCAACAATATGAAAAAATGACACATTACTAGAGTGGGAATACAGCTGAACAGAAAAGTATTTCGTCCATGGTTCTTAAGTTTAAAAGCAAATACAGAAGAATCTCAAAGTTAGTATTTTTATTAAGTAAAAGTGCAAACTCAAATTATGATATGCAAGACTGATTTTCAAGAGTTTCTAGTGCATATATGAAATCCCCATGTCTTAGTATATCTTACCACAGTGAAACGTACGAGTCTCATTAGAAAAAAACCCATGTTGACTCATATTAGCATTTTATTTTGATTCAGGAGATCTGCTTCAAACAAGTTTCCTGGTCCTCCCCACTTAAACAGCTTTGATTTCCACATTGTGGAGTCATCATCTCAGAGTTTGCAAACTGAATTCCTTTTTGACAACCCAACAACCCCTACAATGTGCTCTAACCACTAAAAGGCATTCTGCACCCTTGGGCCTGTTCAGCTGAACTAGAATTAATCTGAAATCAAGCCCCTTAAACTCATCGTGGATATCAAGTCCTCTGACCCATCTCATTTGCTCTAGAATTACCCCTATTGTTTCACATCATCAGTTAGAAATCACATTTTTTCAGTCCTTAGGCAATGCTATTTCTTCGGTAGTATCACCACTGCAATTTAGAAGCTAGACATAAAAATTAAAAGCTTTAATAAATTTGTTCCTATGCTTAAGTTAACAACATTTTAACTGATTACTACTTGTAATTAAAAATGCTTTAGAGCAAAGAAGGTTCATCTAGTACTTCCTTAGAGTAGATGACTAGTAGCACAGTCAGTTAATGAACTGATCTCTTCCTTTAAAAAAAAAATTGTATTAAACAACAAACTAAATCCAAAATTAAAGACACATGACAAACTTAACCTGAACAACTTTGATTACTATCCATAGTTTTACATTACCTCATAGTTTACCACAGCTAACATTCTAAATTTACAAAAATTAAGGAAAAGGTATTATGGAACGTGAAAGTAACACTGCTTGTAAATAGGCAAAAAATCTACCATAGTTTCTTTCTCCATATGAACAGAATTATACATTTGTATAGACAATAAATTTTACACATGGAGTATGAAAGACTGAAAAGAGACAGTAGTAAGAAAAAAAGTATGTAACAAACATAAATGTTCATGACTGCTCTCTATCCAAACTTCATAAAAACTATTATTGAAGTCATCTTACAAGATGATTTTCTACTTTCAACTAAAGAAAAAAACCCCACAGGTTCAGAGTTTGACCACTGCTACTGTACAGTATACAATACACATTCTTGCTATGAAATGAATAATTATGTTTTCTTGCCTCTAAAGGATTGCAGGAGAAATACCAAACTTTCATCTTGTTACTGCATTGATAACAGGAAAAATGTACTCCCAGAATTAAGTGTGTAACTTCATTTAAACAACGAATTTGTACTTCAATTTGTTCTTTGTAAGCAAAAAGCTAGTCCTTCCTCCTACCTACACCTCCTAGATATAAACACTGTTATACCTTTAGATTTTTATATGTTTTTTAAAGACACTTACTGTTCTAAGAGTTGATCATATTTTCTTAAAGAGTCCTTTTCAGCAATAACTGCTCTTTCTTTTTCAGCAACAGCATTATCTCTTGCTTCTCTCAAATTTCTGAAGGAAACAAAAATTATTCTGTTAAGAATCTGTTAGAAAAAAGACTGGTTTGCTTCATTAATTACTGCTCTCTGATCTGAACTTCAATACTACATTCTTCAATTCTCACGGAATGACAGAAGGGTCTGTCTATCTATTCACCTATTTAGTACAGAGCGTTTACTTAAGGTTACTTTCATATATACCAGCAAAGCTTCCAGTTCTGAAATTCTAAAAAACAATTATCAAATCACCTATTCATATGTGGAAACATGTAACTCTAATTATTCTAGAATATTAGAACTAAAAATTACTTGTTTTTTGCAGGAATTAAATAACTTCCAATGATTTTGCTTGGTACTTTGCTAGTAATGGCAGGATTGCTGTCTGCCTAGCGGAGATGATTCACAACTTTTATGAGAGAGCAAGAAAAGTTTAGGTGAGCACAGAAATGCTACTTCCACATACAACTAATTGTCTAGTTACTCTGATAGATAGGTTATTACATATCATTGATGTCTCCTGGGTTTTATTGCTGGCAACATTTTTGATCTGCGAAGAACCACAAAAGAACGTTTTATTACAATCAATTGATCAATTGATACTTTTTTTTTTAACCAAAGATCAGTCAAGATGTTCAAACTACCTCAATCATTAGTTTACTGACACAAATGAGAACAGCAGGATATTTAGAATAAAACATACAGTTTTTGTGTTAAAAAATTGGCACTAGTTATTAATAGACTGTTATGCTACAAGCAGGCTACAGATCAACACTGCAGTAGACTGTACTGAGGGGAAGCCCTGCTTAGATACTGTATATAACCTCTGTGTTCAATTTTTAGTGTAACACAGCACCAGCCAATTCGCCAGAGCTAACAGTGGTTGTTGAGGATCAGACATCTGTGTTATGACTGTTTTTAAGGATTTTACTCTACTGCCGGTTTGCTTCTATGACGAACATTCATCAGCATTTGGAACATATTAGATGATCTTAAAGATTCCTTTCAGTTTTGTTTTATCTAAAAGGAATCCTATTCATATGCTACAAACGTGAGCAAATTCAACCACAGCTGCAAGGCAAGCTAAAACCATGGCTAGCAGCAATGACTAGGGGGTTTCACTTCAACACCACATTCTTCATCTAAACTAAACTGCTAATGTGGATGCAACCAAGATCTTCCCACTGAAGTTTCTTTTTCTCCCTCTCCCCATAGCAGCTTTCTGACTTAAGTCAAAGTGAAATTAAAGTCTCAGGCAAGTTTTGAAGAAAAGTGAAAAGTCAAGATATAAAAGAAAATCATTAAGCCCATGGAAATGTTAACCTAGGTCATTGTATACTAAAGGTATATAATTTTTGGTTTAAAGACTATTTCCTAGAATGAAAGTTATTGGTGGCACTTTTCTGAATTCAAAGGAATTCATACGAACAGGAAACAGTTACTTAGAAAAAATTAACAGCATTATGTAGCAGTTAACTGGCTATTGGAGAAAGATAACATAATTTTCTTTAAAAAATGAGTTACTAGGCAGAATTTAATGCAGAAATTTAGTGCAGAAATTCAGGGACTGACCTTAAGATCAGATTCTTTAAAACTGACTCATACAAAAATATGGGAACATAGCAATAAATTTCATTAATTTATTAATGATATTTAGATAACAATATTAAGATCAAGCATATTATGTCTTAAGAGTAGGAGTCCAGAGCTGTATCCTTAAGACCAGAGTAGTGGGAGTGGGATAAAAATTAAACAGTAGGAAAGATACAGAGACTCATTTAGAGAATAAACTATTTTGCCTAGCTGAACAACTAATCAATTGAAAATGCAATAGGTGGAAAAAGTACACAAGTGAGGTACTATTCAACCAACAAGACAACAATCACAGATGTGAGGCAAATTCTGTTGAAATACTCTCTTTCCACAGAGCCAGGGCACACACCAGTGATGCTGCCAGATTTTGGTTGTGTGATTGCCATTTCAAAGGAGGTGAAATGGCTGCACATGAGCAGCCTTATCAGGTATCTAGCCAGCCTATCACAAAAGTGAAAGTAACCTTCTGAAATGGGACAGAAATACTATCTAGAGGATCAAGAATGGGCATGGGGGGGAAAAAAGGTGGGATGAGGACAGGCGAGGCAGCAGCTCATGGGTGTGTTTATGAAGTTTTCGAACAAACATCTTGGCGACTGCCATTTACTGCACTTTGTCACATCCCTAAACTGTTCCAGAGTGCACAAACTGGATTCTAGTCAGATTCAACCAAGTCAGAAAAGGTGCTCAGGGAAAGCATCTCACATGCTCAAGACTACTAAATTGTGTTTGATCTATGGGAACAGACTACAGCTAATCCAATGTCAAACCTCTTGCAGACATTCACATGCCCTGTGAATTCACTCAGGCTTGCTACTGCAAACATAGCCCATGCTTACAACAACCATTCAAGTGAAACTGATGCCAAAAAATTTAGGCATTAAAGCATCACCTTTTTATTAGTGGCCCCCTCCCGTTTTAGTTTCTTGATTCATCCAAGTATAAAGTAAGTGCCAATAAATTCAAAGGAACTATGAGGCTTGGCAAAGTGGCAAAGAATTTGAGCAACTGAGTATTAGATTAGTTTAGCTGTAATACCATTCCATGCTTTGAGCAGGAGGATGAAACCAGCACCTTAACTTTATTTTCAGCCACAAACAGCATCTCATCACATTACACAAATTCAGTGCAAATTGTTTAGCTCACAATTTGAGGTTTCATTTATCTTACCATTGAGGCAGACTGCCTTATGGTGGAATTTTTCGGTATATTATAGAAAGAGCATATGCTAGAAAGCCTTTTTTTTTTTTTTTTGCAAAACATGTAGGCAAATCTAAGGGATTTGCATTTCAGAAGTAATTATTTCAAAATGAGGAACAAAACTTCTGTAAAGCAGTTCCAGATACAAGTGAAATATCTTTCAGTAGCTTTCTCAATGATATACAGACCCATGTCAAATTTCCACAAGGAGTGCATGTTTAAATTCATACTTTGTAATTCAAAAGAGATTTGCATACAGGAAGTGGTGTGGATGTATATGTGTGTGCATGTATTTTACTCATACTTGCAAAACTACACAATGATGTAATTGTTTTTTAATTAGAACCTTTCCACTGACTGAAAGACAGCAGAAGTTGTGTTCTTTTTCCACTCTTCCCAGCAGTAACAAAACTACCTATTAGAGGAACAGATGCTGATGCCACAAATATTTTATTACTGTCATTTCCTCCTCCATACGACACGTTCAGGACATCTACAGTGAAGTTAAATTATTAAACACTCCTCCCATTTTAAAGGAATAAAATGGGCAAAAAATAAGCTAAGAAAGAAATTTGGTGCCAAAGGTCCAAATCTCTCCAATCCCTAAAGGCTTATGTATGTGCATGTAATTCCATGGTATTCATCTGGATGGCACACATACAAACTCAGTATGCAGGTCTTTGCAGGACTAGAATCTTCCTCAAAAGAGAATTTTAAAGTAATTTACAGGAAGTAAATGCTTTTTTTCAATCACAATGCTCTAAAAAAATCTCAACTAGATTTATTTCATAAAGGATGAAGTCTTCTCTCTTCTAGGTTTTTTCTGCCTTGTTTTTTTTGCATCAACAGCTTCTCTTCTGGATTCCTGGCACAGCTTCAAGATTGCCCCTATAGCATGACAGGTAAAGTCATCCTGTATTAATTAACTAACACTATACATCTCAACAAACTTCAAACCACCAATGCTTATGTAGAACATGAATTTTAATAATCCTTTTCAACTGATCATGTTGGATGTCCATCATTTAGTAATAAATTTAACAACATATACTTACTGTACAATTTCATTTTAGTTTTTACAAGATTCCCAACAGTTTTACAACTGAACTTAAATTCTTACATTTTGAACACCTTTCAAAGAGTCAGTCAGCTAGGATTATACCTAAGCACAAAACAGTGCTTGGTCATTTCTCCCCCAATTAGGTTATTGCCTACACCTTACCTACCTGTTTTCACGTTCATACATCTCTTTTGAAGTGCTTCTTAGTTGCTCAATTTCTTGATTTGTTTTCAATCTTATTTGTTCCAACTCTTCATTGAGTCTCTTTTCATATTCTGCTTTATAGTGGTCTCTGTAAATAAATATATTGCACAGGTCAAAATATCAAAACTTCAGGTACAGCTTTACAAGAGCAGAGTTCTTCTTGATTTTACATTTTATTTCAATCTTCAGTCATTTACTTCTCAACAACTTAAAATACTTATCAGCCTATGTTGATACATAAATTAAATGAAAATCAACCAGGAATAAATAATATTTAACTGTGAATAAACAGAAGTTTTTTGCACACAGATTTAAACTTTTTAAAGTAATGTAATATTGATTAATCACATAACTTTAACATTCTTCCAGAAATTCTTTGTCAGCCTCTACTCAAGTGCTTATATTAAGTAATCACTTAATTCCTCACTTTCTTCTTCATCACTGGGTAAGGATTAATTAACTTACTGACTTGCAATGCTGCCATGCCACTAGAAGACTTCTTTGTGTACTACCTGCACCTCATGAGGGAAAAAACATCACAAGAAACACTGCAGATTAAATGCAGTGGAGATTTGTAAAGTCAAAAAACCTCAAGATTTGGGAATTTATCCCATCAATGTGACATACAAACTATTTAAAACACAAAGTTTTTAAGCAACAGATATCAGAACATATCAGGACAAAAGAATTTCATTTCAGAGAAATACTGACATCTTTTTGTAACTTTGGAAGTTACAGATTGCAGGGAATCTCATAAAGAATCTCTCCTACAAAAATAGGGTTATGTTGTAAGCACTTAATAGTTAAGGAGTGTCAAGACTTTATAGCATCTAGTTAATGTTCAAGAAAAATCAATCAGCAGTAAAGCCACTGGTAAAAATCACAGGTTTGGAAACAAAAGCATATTATGAAGATATGTGCATTTACAGCTGTAAAAGGTTTTAGACTTCATTTGATTTCCAATCATGTGATAGCCCATAATTTTTAGAAATCAGTATGTGAGCTGGTCAAAAACTCCCTCACATTAACTAAAAGCTGCGAAATATTAAAATGGAGAGTGCAGGCTGACCAGGTTTTCCTGTTTTCTTTTTATTCAGACACTGAATTTCAGTTGACCCTTCAAGGCAAAAGTAAACTTATTTCTTCTTCCTCAACTGTGCCACACTATAGCAAACACTGTATGAAGACCTTTTACACAATAAAGAGGTTTATCATAAAAAAAACAAGAACAACATGATTTCTTAAAACAGCATTTCAGAGTAAGACTTTTATTTAAAATATAGAAGTTCTGGGTGAACATAGTTCTGAGATATAAACATGCAAAACAACTTTAAGAAACTGAGCGACTGCACTGAAAGGAAAAATAGTGTTTAAAATTCTTCTGATATGGGCTGGAGCTCCATAACTGATCATTTCAAGAATGCCCTTCTATTTTCACTTAGATGACAATTTTTGGTTTAGTTGTCTATCAGGAGAGTTGTATTAGCACACTTCCTCTTAGTTATACAGAACATAGGATTTATGGATATACACTGAAAAAAAAAAAGTTCATTTTATAATTAACTGAGTAAACCTAAGACAACAATTGCCATCAACTCCCAATGCTGAAAGTTTACTTCCACTACTATGGTCTTATATCAAAGGTTTAAAAGAATGTTTGTGATCCACATTATGACCCAAGAAAAGTGTTGTGCTTCTAGTTACATAAATACGGATTAGCTTTCTGAAAAATAAAATTAATTAAATGGGATTTGTGCAAGAAACAAGGGAAAACAGTTAAATAACCTGCCTAGTGATAGAAGTGAACACACAATAACTTGCCTGGACGCAACATATTTTTCATACATTTCTTCCCTAGCTTTTTTGGCATCCTCCAGCTGAATCTGGAGTCTTTCAAGACGATCTTCTTCATGTGCACAGCGAACACTGAGCTCCATGTTCTGGCGATTAAGATAATCTTTATCTTTTTGCAACAAGTTGAGGGATTGTTGTATGGTTGCCAGCTATAGAAGGTATTAAAAAGAACACTTTAATACGAATTTCAAGATAAATATTTAACCTATGTACACATATCTGGAATTTAATTTCAGCTCTCTTCCATGAAATCACCTGAACCAAAAGACTTTATTTACACTTTAGTTTAAGTAAGTTGATGAAGCTTTAAGATGAAAAAAGACTTAATTAACATTTTAATTTTATGAGTTTTCATTATTTATTTCCAGTAGTTGGCACCTGAAAAAAAGGTCCTTTCATCTACGTCAGTATCGAAATGGTACTGAAGTACTGAATAGCAACAGTACTGAGTAGTGCTATGTCAGAAATACTGATGGAGAGTCTTGGTGCCAACCTGTCACAATGACTATGAATGTCTCAGAAAAAGAAGTGAAACGTTTAAGGGCACCAGGGTGATTAGTGCTCCATAAACAAATGGTAAAACTGTTAGTTCTGGGGCTGATGTATGCCATGATTGTTGTGGACAAGGCAATGCTCCAGGCATGCCCCAAGGGCAAAGAGCTGGTGTTGCTACAGAAGGCTGAACTGATGCCTAAGCAGAAACAAGAATAAGTTGGGAACAGCTGCCTTTGCCACCAGATCAATCATGTTTACTACACCAAGAAGTAAAGTGAGACGGAGTAGTCACCATCCATTCAAGGTGAACACAGAGAACAGCCGAAGAGCATAGGGCCACTGTTGCAAGGTGGCGCAACTCCATAACCATGATAACAAAACACAGTTTCGTCCCACTAAAGAATTTTGCCATTTAAGCTCCTGAGGATGTCACATACTAAATTCAAAGAATGATAATAACTTATCAGAAACATGTCTCCTAAATCTATGAAGACATCATGTACATGGTTTAGATAGAATTCACCTTTTCTAAGTCATAGAAGGACTAAAGGTTACTTAAAGAAGATACTGGAGAGAAAGACATGGAGCAAGTAGCTAAACAGATGAAAATTCACACAGAAACAGTGCTCTTGGAGCCATGCTCCTCCCCATCAGCCCTCTTGCTGAGCACCATACTCACTGTGAGGTAAAAATGCCTGTTCTATACTTTATTTAAGAAAAAAAAGTAAACATGCTTTCTCTCCAAATAACATGTTATCTGTATATCCATAGTGAACAGACACCATGGACTACTACATGAAGAAAGCAAGCAGTTACTGCTCCTATAAATACTCCTCCTCTGGAACAAGTACTGTGTAAAAAATCCCAGTTGGATGTTCTTCCAATCCAGGACTTGATACTGTATCAGTATACACAAAAACCAGCACAAATCTTCCAGGATATTTAAGTAATCACAAAGTTTGAAGTGGTATTTTAGTTTAAAGTAGAGCTACTTTTATTCACTGATTAATTTAGTATAAAGTAAATGAGAAAAAGCCATTGTCGCTGCTATTCTGCAGTACTTGACATGTACATACAAACTTGATGTACAGGACAATACTTTTTTGGGCACTGTTGCATGCTGAGAACAAACTTGACCTTTGATGTCCTCTTATGGTGCTAGACTGAGGAATAAAGAGACTAACAAAGCCTTCAGACTGATACCAAAGAGGTATTTTCTAATAGAAACTCAGTTTTTTCCCTAATATTTCTGAAAATCTCTCTGTAAAACTAGGCAGAGCAATGCTATCTTTAAAGTGGCAGTTATAGCCACTATTTTATCTGTAACATTGTCATTTATACAGAGACACTAACGAGCACCATGTCTCCTGGATACTCTCAGAAGTAGTCTGTCTCATTTACTCAGCTGCTGAAGTGTTAACACACAGAAGATCTTCCATATTGTTCTTGCAGGGCTCTGCTTCCCTGGCTGAACCCCTGCCTGCTCATGGGAAGTGGAGAATGAATTCCTTGTCTTGCTTTGCTTGTGTGTGGAGATTTTGCTTTGCCTATTAAATTGTCTTTATCTCAACCCATGAGTTTTCTTGACTTTTACTCTTCTGAGTCTCTCCCCCATTCCACTGGGATGGGCGAACGGCTGTGTGGGGCTTACTTGCCAGCTGGGGTTAAACCATATCAAGCATACTCACAGCATTCATCTTCCACCGGTAAATTTTCCCCTGGGCCCTCCCAGGTTCCTGAGCTTATTGGCAGAGTTCAGTCTGTCTTTGCTTCAGCCTTCTAAGTCACATACCTAGGAAAATGGCACGTATGTAATGGCTAGGGAAAAATGGGAAGCACTTGGCCAGTGTTGAGGGAGATGGCAGATGTTGCTGTGAGGCTGACCAGCCGTTTGAAGTATCATAGCAAGCGATCAAGGCTTCTGATTACCAGAATCCTCCTTTAAGGAGAAGCACTCAGTTGGGTTGGTAAATCTAATCTCAGTCCCTGCAAGGATCATGAAGCAAATCCCGCTGGAAGCTATATCCATACATACGGAGGAAAAGGTGTCTGGAAAAACTTGTAGAAATTTACGAAGGCCAAACCTAGCAAACCCGACAAAAATGTTAGCTCTATGGATGGGGAGGACCACTGTCCATGTCATTTACTTGACCTTTTGCATGGCTTTCAGCCACCTCCCATAACAGCTCTATGGAAAAACTGGCAAAACACAGATCAGATAGACAAACATCAGTTGAACAAACTGAACATGGGACAGAAATGTGTGCTGACAGCAAAGAACGCCAAGTGGCTACAAGGCTATATTAGGAACAACGTGGACAATGGGTTAAAGAAAATTATTATCCTGTGTTCCACACTTGTGAGACTATATTTGGAGTGCTATGTCCCATGACATGCGTGTCCTAAAGACATGCATTAACAAACTGGAGCAGGACCAGAAGATCTCTACCAAGATGGTCATGAACTGCAGCATATGATGTACACGGGGTTAAGAGAAATATTTGGAACTTTCTACAGCCTTCAGAAGAGAAGGTTGGGGGAAAATATTATTTTTATCTTCACCTATCCAAGTGGAACACATAAAAAGAGCCAGATTCTTGGCAGTACATAATGACAGGACAAGATGAACAGAGAAAAGCTGCAGCAAGTGATTAGTTTTTACAAATGCATTTTCACAAAAGGGCAGAAAAACACTGGAACAGATTGTCCAAAAGGCTGTGGAATCTCCATCCTTGGAGACATTAAAAACTCGACAAAGCTCTAAGCAACTTGACCTAATCTTGCTCTGCATTGCATGGGCGGGTTGGAGCAGGTGGTCTCTTAAGACCATGGTAATTAAATTATTCCATGATCCTGACAAACTTGACTAGACAAAGAATCAAATTCCTGAGGTGAAGAAATACACAATTACTAAAGTAAGAACTTTATGTTTACCTCTTTTGCTAAGTCATTTCTTTCTTTAGTTTGTGTTTTGTGCGACACCTCTAGTATTTCATGTTTTCTTCTGAGTTCTGCCAATTCATGCTCAAATACATCACGTTCACTGTGAAAGCAAAGTGAAACTATTAGATGCATAGTGTAATGAACAAGATTCCTGTGCCTTTTTAATTTGTCAGCCTTTTTCTAGTTCACGACACTGACTTCTTCCAACCAGTCACTCGCAGAACAATTGGTGATAATCTTACCTTTTACAGTTATTAACACCTGCAAGAGTATCTTATTATATGAAACAATATAAGGTAATTTAAATACTCAGAAACCAAGAAAATTCTACAATACTCAAACTCCCATCCTAAATTATTTAGTTCTCCTCCTACTATTCCTCTTTAGTGTAACTTTTGGCTATACATTTCTCCTCTTAGCAATCAACTTTAAGCACCCTTATCCATCGTTTTAGCTTTAATAAGCTTCTGATGCTGTTTTCCATGACATTCTCTTTAATCTTTTGCAGACACGGAGGTCCAATGAAAAAGTGAAGCAACTTCATTCCCATTTTCCTAACAGAGCAGAAAGCAATGTATACGTGTTCTCAGTAGGTACTCTCTCCTGTATACTGCCCCTTGAAACCAGAGTGGATTGTCACATTTAAAATATACATGACACACATGACACATCTTCAAAAATTGTGCTGCTGTCCTGAGCAAGAGTGCTTTCCGGATGCACAAAGAAGCATTGCTACGTCTCCACTCTCACCCTGTCAGAACAGTGAAATGAATGAGCCAGTATGAGCTTGCAGTTTAGAAAAAAATCTAACCAATATTATATTAAGCATAGCATAGCTTTAAAACTGAGATAACTTGTAGTACAGCAGAACTAGAAGATTTGACACAGTATTTTTTAAAGGCAGAAACAAGTCTGGAAGTGATTTACTCCTGCAGTGCTCCCAAATATCCTCATGCAGTTATGCCAACATAGCTCTCTCCTCCCCTTCGTCTGTGCCTACCCAGCTGAATACAACCTACTCTCTCAAATACAGTTTTGGCACGTTCATTCATGCTTTTCTCAACTCATGACTATTTTAAACACACACTGTTGAACACTGGGGCCATTCACATGAAAGTTATTACAATCCACTTATTAAGATGCAGTTGCACATAGGAAGCAAACCATAGCATCAATCCACCCTATTTGCAACAAGATGCCAGACAGATTCCAAGGTTGGTTTAGTACATATAGCTGTGAACCAAAAATGCTGTGAATCCAGAAGACAGATTCTCCTTCAAATGACTTAGTGGGCAAAGTCATTCATGTCAGTAACTATGCCTGAGTTCATTCCATGTGAACAACTAAGGAGCTGACAGCGTCTTTTCATAATCCCCATTTTTGAATCTGTTTCACAACAAATGTGCCAAAGACCAGATTTCTTGCACTTGCAGGCACAATGAAAAAGCCATTTGGAAGCTGGACTGTGAAGTATACATCTATGAGTATATTTAGAATAAGTCTATTTTCACTATTTTGCAATTGCTTTTTGCAAGATGGATATTCAAAACATTGGCTATAACGGTACAGCAATCCGTATTTTAAAAAAGCTAGACACTGGAACTTCCTGCAGTTAAACCAATTCACTAAGGTAATCCTAAGATTATCTGACAGAGTTCTCATAACAGTCCTTTCAAATTTATGGTTTCAAGGATATCTTAAGTTGTAAATATTGATTCCCAAGGTCCTGCCTTCCTAATTCATGCTGCAGGCAGCATAGAATAGAGCACAGGGCCTTCTGTTAGATCATTGCTTTTAAACTATGAATAAAAAAAGAGTACTTGTTCCAAGATGCTTGCCATCAACAGCTCCCACTTCCTTAGTTGCAATGAGACTGCCAGGCCCTTTTGAAAACACAGTAAATCTGAAAATATAAACTTTTAGGAAGATAATTTGATGCACAGGTTTTCAGGATGTTGTTCATTTTATGTCTGCAATATACTACAGCAGGTAATTGAACTATCAGCGTACGAGGTAAGGCAAAATATCTGTGGTGCACATAAATCAAAAATAAAACTAAGAACTCACATCAATCAAGGTTGATCTTTATTAACATTTGTATGTTGGTTGAACATTATAGAATGAATTATAGAGATACTTACCATTTTACTTTATCATAGTTCTCCTGTCTGTAATCACCTTGCTGAATCAGCTGCTTGGTATCAGCCAGTTCCAGTGTTAAATGCTGGCATCTGACCTCAAGATCTGACCGACTCCGCCTCTCATCTTCATAGCTCTAGGAAGTGAGACATTTTGAAATGATCACAGCTACACTGACATTTACTTAAAGTAATTACCGACTATGTTTTGTGAAAGCCTCTTATGAATATTCAGTGGTAATGTTTTAATTTGTCTCAGTATTTGGAAATTTAGCACATCACAAAGTAACCAGCTGTATTGATACTCAACTATCTTATTACAAATACTTCATTAATGTACCTATTTTTTCCAGTGCATTTGTCCATTAGCACAACTTCCAAGACCAGTACCCCTCACATATACAGCCGGCGGTCTGCAAACCTATACTAGGAGCACAGTAGTCACACCACCTTTACAATAGTTTCAAACGAGTAAAGATACTTGCGAAAATACTTGCTAGTTGATTTGAAAAAAAAGAAAGAGGATGGTTTGTTCAGAAGTTTAGCAACATCTGTCATTATATGAAAGATTTCAGCCAGTTACTTCCCAATTGTAGCTATTGTATCTGGTACCTTATGTTTCCTGAAAAATGGAAAGCATTGGTGGATGACAAAATAAATTAAATTAAAAAGTTTACTTAATGGTCCATCAGCATTAATTTCCATTTTACCTTCTTTTTCCTCCTCATATACTTTTACAGATTATTCTGGAAACTAAAACAACAGAAGCAAAGCAAGAGAATACCCAGAGAGTATTCATCTTTTAGAACACTAGGTATCCATTTTGAAGATCGACAGATTCCCTAATCACACTCATTCCCTCCAACTCTCCACAGGAATAGCAGACTTTTATACCTTAATCCCCAATCTAGACTCCATTTTTCAGTTTTCTACTAGGTAGGTACTTATTTCACAAACTCATCTTATTTACTTGTCCTAAATACTGTACTACTTAGTAATTTATTCACAAGAATGACCAAAATAATAATGCTCTTTCACTTATACAAGGTAAAGCTCATGGACTACAAAAAGAGTTGCTTGTTAAAAATTTGAGAATACCCCCGGGCATCTACATCTTTTCCATATCCTATTTCCCAGAATACTGCTGAGTTCAGTTGTTTATTGCTGTGATTGATAGCAAGCTCAATAATGGATGTTTGATAAACAATAATTCTATCTGGTTATTATGAATAGACATCGCAACATTATAACTGAAGGTGAACATAGCCTTAAAATGTCATTACTAAACCAAGAATTTAGCCACTGCAAGTTTAGTTTATTTTGCAGTAAAAGACACTATATGAGTGCATAATTTTTCAAAACTGCCGAAAGCCATGCTTTATACAGTTACAGGAGGATAACTGCCTAGCTGGTTTTTCATAGACAAGAAAAGTTTAGGGCAACAGCATATGCAGAGTGTATGACACAAGGACACTGATAAACTTCACACACATCATCAACTGAAAGACTGACAGAATACCTTCTTGAAAAAACACATCTAAATACTTGTAAGACACTAGAAAAAACTCCCTAATCTACTAAACATACTGTAACTACTCTGTTGATAAAAAAGAATTTTTTGTTTTATATTTCACAGACCTACTTATCTTCACTTTTACTAAAATCACTTCAGGTCACAAATCACAAAAAAAATTGCAACACCCATAAAGTTTTCATGAGGATTCTGGATGGTCTACTATTACAAACACATAATCTGAAGACATGACTGTTATTCATCCTAACACATACTGGTATATATGGTTTATGTTTACCTTAGTTAATGGATACACATTAAGCAAACTAAGACTATAAAACACTCTCTTCTTTAATCAGTTCCTATGTCATTATTTATAAAGATGGCATTATTATAATGGTAAAGTCTGTGTCAGATATTTTTAAAAGGTGTTGTCCACAAGTTAGTTAAAGTTTCAAATATGTAACATAATGGTGCAAGTACCCTGTTATGCAGTGTAAACATGACTCATCTTGCAATAGGAAATGTTGGTAAGGGCACTTAAAAGTTAAGTGCAAATTGAAAGATTAAGCTTAGAATACAATTCTTCTGTGGATATCCCGTGCCATTCTGCTGCTAATACCATGCTGAAATTCACATACCCTTCACTGAGCGAGCTACTGAAGCTCCTACAGTATTATCCATCGAGCAGCTAGAACACAACTACCAAAAGTGTAAAATTAAACTGGTTAACCTCTGGACAAAGTTGTCATAGACAGCTTTAAAGCAACAATTAACAGAATAGCTGAATATCTGCAAAATCAGTTCCTTCTAATACCTGAGACCTAAACTTACTTTTGAATTGTATTTAATAAATCAGTTATTAATGTCATATTAATGTCCCATAACAATATAGTAATTCCAGGGAAAGTAAGTTAGTGTCACTTTTCCAAAGCAGAATTTAAGACCTACCTTAATTATAGGGGTTTATTATGTTTGTTTTTTTAGGATTTAAGGTAATTACTGAAGAAACACTAATTATACTGCATAGGTCACTGTTTTTCATCTACCTAATCTTAAGGTGTTCAAGTAGTATTTTAATCAGATGAAGAAACACGACAAAGCAAGCTGATACCCAGTCTAGGCTGTAAACAGGCTAACACACAACCCCCACTATGCGGTATGCGTATTTCCAGGTAGCACACACACAAGCTTCTGGACTTCCATAGCAATACATCTTAAAGACATACAATCAAGCTGACTGTGCTTAGGCAGAAGAAGCCTTGCTTTGCATGTGATGAAGTTAATTCAGTTTCTAACAATGTCCATATACCCTGAACTGATTTTAAGATCTCTGCAATGGAACAGCTTTATATTTCCATTTATCTTCAAAATATAGCTAGAACATCCTGATGAACAGCTTTGTCCTGCTGCAGCAAAAAAGGGGCTTTTAGAAGAATCATGATAAAGAGCTCTAACAAGGACTGAAATTAGGTCCTGAAAATAATACCAGTAATAATAAATAGTAGTAACTTAAGCAAGCCCACAGACCTTAAAATAATTAAAGGACAAATGGAACTTCCTCACACTGAATGTGATTATGATAATACTCTGAACACCTCATGGTGTTTCTTCAGCCTCTTACTAATTTTTGCTTCTACAGGGAGCAGAAACTCAGACTGATGAGATGGTTAAAACAAATAAAAACCCAAACCCGTCCCGTGTGAGACAGATAGGCAACCATCGCCTGAAGAAATTCTTGACAAAGCTGCCTAAGAGACCCAGTATTAACCAGTACAGGTGGTTTCTACAGGACATTAGTCAGTCCCTAGTAAGAAGTGCTTCCATTTGGTTTACAAATACTGTCCACAGATGGATGTTTCAAGCAAGAAGATTCTCAACTTGCCTGACCTGCACCACTTAAAACCTAAACTGGTAGAGAAACTAAACATCTAATGGCAGACCTCAGTTTAGTGATATTAAACTTCACTGCTATCCTCAATCTGAAATGAGCAGCAGTTTATAGCAGTCACTGAAATAAACACCTATCTGAATTTCAAGTGCAAAATCCTGGTGATAGACTTTTTGAACTAAGTTAGTGACACATAATACATGATAGGGATTAGGTGATCTTCCAAAAAGCCTTTCAAGATAAGAAGATAAACAGAAATGCAGGGAATAGATTCATCCACCAATCAAGCAGAAGCAACATGACTGCTTTACACTGTCTACAGGTAAGACTGTGAAAGAAAGTGATTCTGCTTTAAAAATGCTTTTTAAAAGATCTTTGAAGAACCACTTACAAAAGCCAGCACTTTGTTCATATCCTAAGGTACCTAAAGGCCCTAGACAAATGTAAAGCTACTCTACTATTGTGATGTGAAAGCCAATTCCCTCCAGTTATTTGGATGAGATGCAGCTCCTTCGTAAAGATGACACTTTTCTTCAATTGTTTACATACTCTGCCTTCAAAAATTACTGGTCAATATATCATTTATTGGAATGCAACTGCCCAAATGTCAGGAAGAAGCTATACATAACTGGATAAATAAGACATCTCTTTAGTAACTTGCTATGAAATTGGTAATCTGCTTGTAGATTGGAAATTGGTAATCTGATTGTAGATAGGTCACTATTAGCTACTAAAAATTATAAACAAAACTGTTGAGCTACTTCAAAATAGAGAAACTCTGCAAGGAAAATATGAAAGAAAAGCTTTGGAGTAAGTTCTTCTACAGCAAAAGAAAGTGGAAGAATAAAAAGTTTATTTCTCTGGATCTGAGTTTACTAGAATTTTCAGTGAAATAGTCTCAGGTAAAAAAGGATCCTTGAAATCATTACAGAGTAGTATAATTAAACCATCTTGTACTTTTGAACCACAGCTAGCAGTCAATGAGAGCCATAGCTATGTATCAAAAGAGTAGAAAGGTATTGGATAGAAAAGGGAACTTTCACAGATATGTTACCTCCTTAAGTTTTGGAAAGGTTTTACTGCTGCCTCAAGCTCATAGTTGCAGGTAGAGTATCTTCTTTGCAGCTGTTCTCCTGAACAATATTAACAATAGCGAAAAAAACCAGGCACATATTTCACCTAAGACCAAGACCTCATCTCTCTCAAGAGAGTTGTGAAGACCAAACAATTAAGGCACTGCTTGAAAGAAGTGGTGTCAGGGGGCTGGGGAAGTGTTCTAGAGTGCAGTCTTTACAGATATGCAAAATTTAGGAGAAACCTTAGGGATCCCAGTCCTTCTGGAGTAGCAACAACAGCCTCAATTTCTAATATTCAGACACATCTAGTGCCACGTGATCCTTTGAGTACAAAAGCTTAGTTTATTCTTTGAAGACTATAGATATGTTTTCCCTACAGCTGGAAAACATTATCACAGAGAAAATTATTAGTTATGTCTAGCAAAATCTGACAGCTACTAATCCTGATTCAGAGACGAAGTCTTAGAAAAGATCTTTGTCCTACACATAACCAGCTTTGTCTTTAGGATAACCACAGCGTTCAGATACTCTGATGCTATAAATTCTGTTGTAAATCCTGAAGGCAGCTTTATATAAAAAAATAACTGAAGAAAAGGAAGCCCTGATAAAACTGTATCAATACCAAATTCCAGGAAAACATTGCCAGGAAACTCCCAGCCAGAAGAAGAAAGCAATACTTCATCTTCTGGAGGTACAAAGAAAAGCAAGATTTCCTTCCCAGACACTCTCCCAGCCTTTAGAGAAACCCACTAGAAGTAAATTACATCTGTTTGAGGAAAGGTTCTAACCACTTTGGAAACAAACAACTCTGAAAATAGTAAACTGATGTTCAGCATGGGAATGCACACATCAGGAGCTGGTTTTATTTCTGGGAAGCTTCTGGTAATACACCACCACAACTGGACTTCCTCCTCTATCTTTACCTCCAAGGCTGGCGGTGCCAACATTATTTATACTTGAGGTACTGAGCACTGTAAAAGGAGAACTAAAACAAGCCTGTAGCATAATTTAATAACAAGTCAGTTGGCACTGCAGTACAAGAACATGGCTTTCACCAGTTCCACTGCCTCCCCTTGGGCTGTGGCTGCTGTACCTGGAACGAGATGAACTGCACTGGTCTAAATCACAGAGGCAACAATTGTGTACAGAGCCACTGACTTAGCAACTGTACAGCACAACCACTTACACCAACCACTTTAAAAACAGAAAGCAGCAGAACAAATATCTTTTATCAGACCATGTTCCAGTGCTAGAAATCAGTCTTCACAAACCATTTGCTGCTACCAGTCGTCAGAAACAGCTCCCTACCCTACTGGGTCTGTGTTACAGATTCAGCAGCCTTTAAGGGCTAAGAGTAGCAACACACCAAGAGAAGTTTACAGAATTGCAGAGTCAGCAGGGTTGTCTTATTTGATGAATTAATATTACATTTAAATTTTCTTAAAGTTGACTTAACCTATTAAGACAAGTTTGAATTTTCCTCAAACTTTCTCCATTTTTAGTTGGCTAGATAGACTTTTCTATGAGTCTAGGACAAACTGTATCGTATTTCTTATGACTATATTTCTGGGTGAGTACCTATATGTATAAAACCTACTCAGACCTAGTCTGTCAGCCACAAACAAACAGAAAAGCCAACAAAATCCTCCTCCCCCAAGACATTAATAGCTAATAGAAAGAGTTGGGCTAAGCATATTTTTTTGTTCCTTTCTCTGTCCCAAAAAGAGGGAAGAAACCTACACTGAAACTCACTAAGAAGAGCCTTAATTATTCGCAAGAGTAGAAAAAAGAAGGAATGCTTACTGTAGGAAGTAGCTTCTTCTCACAAAAGAAAAAAGATGAAACAAAAACCAATTGTTTTAACTTCAGTGATGACTGTATTTCAAACTTCTGTACAACTAGATTCCTAAAGAAGTTTTAAACTCAGAACAGACTTTGTTCATAAACTATACAGAGAACAGAAATATTGCAATGATTACAGAAAACTTAAAATTTACGGAATACTGGATGGAAACCCAGAAGAAGGATTTGCAGAGTATAAAAATTATTGAATAACAGGCAAGAAACTTCAGCAACTATATTTCATGTACCTGGAAAGAAAAGAACTACTGGAATACAAAAAAAAAAAAAAAATCCAGTACAAGAAGAGTGTAAGAGCTTAGGTAAGGCTCTGAACAAAGTTTTATTTCCTACTGATAAATTTCCTTGCAATAAAGCTTGACCTTACTGAAGAGCTCAAATAAGTTACCCCAGCAGTACACCTTGAAATCACTTCTTCATAAACTGCAAGAGATGCATAGATATGTCAGCTCCATGCACCAAGCACATTAGAGATTCTGAAGTACCCTCACATCCTGATGATGCTCCTCTTACCTTATTATCTGAGGTACCTTGTTACAGTGACACTCATCAACTCACAAGGTAAAACTTGAACTTGCCAGAATCAAGACACAGAGACTCTTACGTCTCTCCATAAAAGAAAAGCACAGCACACTTCAAACTTCGAGAAACAGGTCAGAGGGAAAGGTGGATACTGCCACCATGTGGTGCAAAAAGAACAAAATTAGAAGTCTATATTAAAGGAAGGTCAAGGTCCCAAGAAAACTGTTTCTACAACTTTAATTATTATCTACTATCTTGTTAATTTGCTTCAGCAGAAGTTAATATAGATGTCAGTCAAATCTCTAAGGCTGAAATCCTCCTGTACAATTTTATTAAATCAAAGCACATTAAGTGCTTTGTATGAAGTACAGTGAAGGAAAATGCTTAAAAAAAACAAAACTCAGGATTAGTTTAATCTCAATTATGACCAGAGATGGTGATGCAAACTAATGCTGAAGCACATAAATGCATAAATTTTATTGACTACTTTCTCTAATTCAATGAGAATGAGACATGAAAATATATGAATGTCACAAGATAAACTTGTATAAATAATTTCTCCTTAATCTTCTCACCTGATTATTCTGTAAGTAAATTTCGCAGGGAAAAAAAGGCAGTAACTAAAATACATTCTCAGAATCAGTAAAATGACAGTGTAATTTACATCCCTGCTACTCAGAACACGGCTAAATATCCTTTGAGTACCTGAAACTGTTGTCCCAACTCCAGATTTATGCAGGACTAAGCTAAAATACAACTCACCCTAGCTGTATTCATATAAAGAATACTATAAACATTCATAAATATATTAGAAACAACATGCTCCTTATACCATTTTTATTCCTTAGCTCTTTAAAAATAAAAATTAGAAATATTTACATAATTTGCTTCCCTACTTCTGGTGTTTACACCTTGCCTGCCATAAAATGATCTTTTTCTTTAGTATAGAAACAAATAGGAAAACTAAAATGTAAAAAATTGAAAAGCATAACAGAGAAGATGCAACTCCGAAGAACTTCTAAAAATAGATTTTTGTAACATTAAAGCAAAAGGTGAAGCAATTGACTACCAAGACATTCCTGTCTCAAAAACTATACACTGAACCATCACCGTGTTTTCAGCTGCTGCTGGGTGAATCTCCTGTCCAGCTTCCCCACTGTGAAATCTTGCCCTCAGAAATCACAACACAGCTGGTAAGAGACTACCCTGAACAGTCTCATGAGCAAATCTTGCAGGGTAGCCATAGCATAAAGTCAGCTGTTATACAAGGATACATATAGCTTATTTCCTCTTTCTCTCCCTGAGTCGTTCCCCCCCCCCCCCCGCCCTCTTCTCCCTGCAGTAATGTTTATACAGCAAAAAAGCTTTTGTATCTTACACATCAATAATGATTTGGAGAATGAGATTTTCGCAATATACATATTTCCAGTTTCTGAACTGAGGTAACTAAGGAGCACAGACCTCTGTCAGACACTTCAGTTGGGATCTGTACCCACTTAGTTCTTCTGTTAGACTCTCCTTTTTCATCTGTAGATCACTTAGCTCTTTTCTTAAGGAATTGACTACTTCATAGAATCGGACCTAGAAGAAAAAGGCAGATATTCAAAGTTGAAGCTGGCAAAATTGCAATTGCAAAACTACAAACCTCAAAACACATCAGCTGAACATCTTTTGACAATAATTTTACCAAATTATTTCTAGGGCATGACAGAAAGGTAAAGATTATGTTGCTGTACAACTAAGGCAGCTTCCACTCAGGCTGACCAATCAAAAAAATACAGTTGCTAATGGACCACACGGCCCCACACACTCCTTTGTGCCAAACCTACAGCCTATTTGATTAACAGTGTAAAAAGAGAAAAAAAAAAAAAACAAACCAGAATGAACAAAAACCCAAACAAACCAAAAATCTATTTAGTAGTAACCAACTTAACTTGATTAACTTCCCCCAAGCCAAGAAAATTTTTATGGGGTGTGTAGAAATGGAGAGATTTGTTTTATTTTCTGCCAGCTCAGTGTGCTGAATTTGCACCAAAAAAAAAAAAAAATGCAAGACAAGCACAGGGAGCAGGAACAGCACATAACCAGGAAGAACCATGACATCCCTCCTTCTCTACACCTTCAGCAGTAATAGGTTGCTATATGGATTCAACTGCATCAGGAAACTAAAGGTCTGAAAGACTCGACTCTGCCAAATTCACGCCCAAAACCCCCAAACTTCTTACAGGATTAAAAAAATTTAAAATCTGTAATGCATACTCCTCTCTCTTCCCCCACTCTAGTCATAAGCATAGTCTCAGGCAAGTAAGTCTCACATCCATAGAATTTTTTCAGAACTCTTCTACTGATCAAGAAAAAAAGACTAGGAAATACAGTAGTAAAACCACAACATCAGCATTAAAAAACAAAAAGAGACAAAATAAAGAAAGAGTTTTTTTGATATACACCCACATACACGTACACAGAGGTTATTAACTTGATACCTGAAAATGTTGCATTTGGGCGTGTGTGTGAAAAGAATAAATAATTAAGCACTGTTTTCATGCAAGAGCTATTGCATACCCTCCATCCCTAATGCTCTCTTTGATATATGATTAAAGAAGAAATACAGACAAGAAAGCACAGATTAAGTATTCAAGAGCAAGCTGTACTACACTTCCATGCAGAAGGAAGACGGGTCTCTATTTTGCTACCTGTAAATAGCAGAAGACAAAGAAAAATTCCAGGTACACTTCATGGAACTGACAGCATTACAAAACACAGAAGCCATAGAAATTTGCAATGTAAACACAGGTGTAGTATGCTTTATACGATAAGGCAAGTGTGCAACATGACTGAAAGATCAGTATTTTTACCTGCAGCATCTGATGATTCAATGGATCATTTTTAAAGAAAAAAGTAACCTTGATTATCACTAATTGGTAACCATTTAAAGCATTGTGGTTTTTTTAAAACCACACCTGCTTTTCCAGTAAGTCCTTGTATTTTTACTGCAATTTCCCTAGGAAATCTAGGAAACTTGTGCTATCACACCACAATTATTTCCCAAATCACAACCTTAAAACAGATTTCCCAGTAGAAACCAAGATTACACAGGATACAGGTATCACAGATAAAGGTATTTACACAGCCTTCCCAAGAAAAGATCATTGCATGGTAATTAGAAAGTGCAAATGAATGCAGCAGATGAGGGTGAGGTTGTAGCAGTTCAACTGTTGCTATTTATCTGGTTTGATAGCCAATAAACATTCATGTAACCCAGCAGTCAGAGCACACACTGCCTCTTGCCAACTCAATATACCAGAAACAAAACTTACTGTAAAAGGGATTTCAGAAACAACTGCGTCTCTTAAAAATTACAAATTTATATTGATATGCTGTAACAGTTACCTCTTTCTAGGCAATTTTAAAAAAACTCTTAGCATGTGGCCACCTCTTTTTATGGAAAACTAGAATTAAGTAAAAATGGGTGGGTGCAGAGGATGAAAAAATTGGCTTCTGTTAAATGAAGTTATGTGAAAGCAGTTCCATCAGTTAACAACTGCCTTCTTAAACAAACAGCAACTGAGCTGCAGTTAGCAAAACGATACACCTGAAATACGTTGCAATTAAAATCAGTTCAAACAGAGTTTGCAGACATAATTTTTAAAAAATTTGCTGATTTCTTTTTTACAGTGTAGCACACAAGAGGTTCACTTTACTGAACAAGTTGAACTGGTGCTTGGCAGCTGAATCATTTAACAGCCTGAAGTACTTTAAAATTTCACATATACTGTTTCTAAAAACATCTTAGAAATGACTAAATAAAAATCTGAATTTTTACATAGAAGTTCAAACCAAAAAAGTATGATTTTAAGTGAAAGATGCTTAAAATAAAATTTTTCAGTTGTGATCATTAACATTAAACATTACTTAGGCTTTGTTTTAACATGTCACTATGGCACCCCTTTGTGGAAGAACAGTGGAAAAACATCTCACACTTGCTTTAATTCCAGTATCTTTATATACAAAATCTGCATTGAAGCTCTTCCTGCTGTTTGTCCAGTCCATCGGGTTTCAAATAAAGTCTAAGCATTCTACACATTTACTTCCATCCTGAAGAATTCCAAGACAGTATTTATACTTGATAAATAGAAAAAAAAGAGTCTGAAAATTTCTTGCTCAAGTTGCATATGCAGGACCCTTTCTTGACAAGGAAAATTTTATCCTAATGTCAGTGGGCTATATTATTAATTTGCATATAGATCAGAAATTTTAACTGCCTGAGAAATGTACAATTCCTCCTTAGTGCAAGCAAAGCAGAAAACAGCATTCCCCTCAAAGTCCTTTCCTAAGCCTTCAGGAGCCAAATGGATGCACAGACAAAATATGCAAAACAGTTTTGTAGCCTCCCAGCATTTGAATCAGCTGCATAACTCAAAGTAATGATAAACAACCACCAAGCTTAACTGATACCTTTATGTTCACACTAATCCTCTGCCAAAAGAAGTTGAAAAAAGCAGAAAACAACACCTTACTACAATACATCTTCAGAATGCCTTATCCAGAAAAAAGAAAGGTCTAAAAATGACTTCTTCAAAAGAAAAAATAATGTGTGAAGAAGAAGAGGGCTTCACTGAACATTTAAGTAGAGGAGTTTTTGTCACAGACAAAAATAACATTTACTGGTTGAACACAAGAGTAAAAGAAAAGGTTAAGGGTAGAAGGTGGCTGCTACTCATCTCTCCCACTTCACATCTTTTTGACAGCCATTTTCTACTCACAAATTAAATCTACATTGTGCTGTGACAGCTTCACTTAAAGCAGCTGACAAGGTTATTAATTCCTGGTATCTATCCTGCCTCTCTACAGAGTCTTTTATACCAACTGTCAATCAATTCCTGAAGTCCTGAACTTCCTGCACACCAATTTCAATAGATCCATTCACATGGATTTCAGTTTCTGTTAAAAATCTGGTTTTTTCAACCATGGTGATGCAGGAATCAACAAAACCTCCTCGAACACTTTTGCAGAGGGCAGCAGGTACAGCAGACAGCTAGGGGCTGGTAAACTAACAGGCCCCAAACTACCTGTTCTTGTTTATCCCACAGAGCCTTATGATTTACCTAGCACTTTGAAAAGCCCAGCTTTTTAAAAGACGTTCAAAAGAACATGCTTTAGATAAGGGTGACAATTTTTACTTCTCTGTACATATCTAGAGCATGTATACCATGACTTTGATCCAGAGGATTCATTCATGTAGCATTTATACCTCAACAAATGTACTAAGGTTCTTAACATTTTCTTATTTGCAGCTTCCTTAATAAAAAGCTCTATAGGTAAGTACAATGCTAATACTTTGGTGAATTAAGGTTTTTATGTCTAAATCTTCTTCACCCTCATAAGTCAGGTGGGATGCTCTGGACATATCCTGCAGTCTTTTTACTGCAAATGAGTACACCATGGCCTCTTCATATACCCACAAGCCATGACTAACAAACATCTTAAATCAAGAAAATGAGTCTTAAAATATACTTTAAGGTATACTTTGTCTCCTGTGTTTAGTCAAATAGGAAAGGGACATATGGAAACCATAAGATAAAAGTAAGGGATGTTTGCAAGAGCCACCCCAACTTGTGATTCTGGCAAGCCAAGTTTCAAATTCCTTTTTTCAGCCTGCTGTATTTCATATCATCAATGTGTGCTCATATTTTAATTGTAACATCCCATCTGCTTAACCTCCTTAAAATACGTCAGCAATTCTACTTTCTTTCAAGGCATCAAAATCTGGGATTAAAAAGTTCCTTTCTTTACTGGAACCCAGTCATAACAGACTGATCCAGAAACACATCTGCCTCTGAGGGTCCTTTATTTCTAGTTAGAGATGAAAAAAAACCATAACCCACCACAATTTACAGCTTGTGGTGGGTTGACCCTGCCCAGCAGCCTATATGGCTGCTCACCCACTTGCTGCCTCCCCTGGGAGCAGGACAGAGGAGAGACTGAGAAGAACAAAAGCAAGAAAACTCAGGTGTAGAGTTTTCTAAACAATTACTGAAGGAAAAAGAGGTGAGCTCAAAAACTAAAAAAGGAAAATCAAAGAACTCACCACCTCCCGGAAACTGTGGAGACTGATCAAGACTGATACCCAGCCACTCTCTGAGTAATAACCACCTTGGAAGCCACCACCCCCCACCTCCTCTTTCTTTCTCTACCTCCAATTTATACTGCTGAGTATGATGTTATATAGTACACAGTATTTCTTTGGCCAATTCAGGTCAGCTGTCCAGCTGTGTCCCCTATCAATCTCATGACCATTCATTGCTTGCTGGGGCACAGGGAGGCAGAACAGGGAAAAAAGAAAGCCTTGATGTTGTGCAAGCACTGTCCAGCAACAGCCAAAACACTGTCTTAGCCACCAGTGCAAATCACAGCAAGATTTGGACTGCTATGAAGAAAGTCAATTCTGTACCAGCCAGACCCAAGACACAGGTTAGGTTTTAAACCAGTAAAAAACCCAATACTCACTGAAACATATTCTGGGATAGAAAGCTGATCTTCAGGAAGAGACTTTAGCTTCTCATAGCATTCATCGGTTAATTCCAAGTCTCGCAAGCTACGACGGATATCTCCAGCCCTCTCTCTCAATTGATGATTTGTTTCCTCCAGTTGCTTCTGTCTCAATAAAATAGTTTCCATTTCTTGTTTCATTAGAGCCTGATGTTTCCTTCAAGATGGATTTGAAAGCAGAAGATAGCAGGTAGTGAGTAGCACAAGTGACAAAGCTTTGCAATACCCTAACAAAGAAGTGAGTTCTGCTCATTTTGTAGAGGGAAAAATTTACAAAGATTAGGTAATTAGTGTCAGAATGTATACCACCATGGTTAAACAGTCATATCAGTTACATTATATATAAAAGCCAGGAACTTTATAGTCATTGTCTGCTCTCAGATTCAGCTCTGTATTGTCAATCTCTACATATGCTGCCTTGAATTTACGAACCAAGCTTCATTAACCAATTAAAAGGTTAAAAACATGAAAAAGCGGAATCTATTTCCACACAAATCCCAAGGAAATAGTAAATTACCAAATAAAGCGATAGTAACTCTAACTTGTATCTTACCAAGTTTCAGCACATGCACACAACCCTTAACCTTCTAACTACTGTAACATACAAAGTTTGAGTCCTTTATTAAAAAAAAAAACAAACAGCAACTAACTGTGGTGGCCGGTGAACATACATTACAAGGGACAGAGAGTTCTCAGTAAGACAAGCCCCTAGTACCACAAGAACCACTTTATGTTAGGGTGACCAGAAAGGCTTCTCCCAGGATGCCATGTTCTGTTATGTGAATCTAGCCCAGTTTGGATTCCCCGGTTGGCTGTCAGCCTCCACCCCTCATCGCTCCCCCAGAGCTTCCCCATTGGTCCCTGTTCCCTAGTCCTGCCTTTTCCCCACCCCTGGATAAAACTGTGAGCTGCGGGATCATGTTGGTGTTTGCCTCTGCACCCTTCGCCAGCGTAGCAGCAATAAATGCTGCTGGCGGAACGCACGCAAATGCCCTTCTGGACTCTTTGGTACCGACGGCATTGCTGAACCCACCCGTGCGGCTGTGGGGGCACGCGGGACCCCACGGAGCCGGGCAGGGACGGTATTAACAAACCACTACTACCATAAAACAAGCAGCCTTACTTCCAGCCTTAAAACACCATCACAACTACTATCATCAGTGATAAGGTATTATACAGCAAGAGAAACTGCACATCAGTTAATGACGTTTAGAAGTGTTTAATTTATTTAAATCAAAACCAACTAACTTACTTTTTTTTATTTTTTTAGCTGCAACTCTTGAAAATATATTCAATCACGGTCATTTCTGCATTACTTAAAAAGGAATTTAAAAAATACTAACTAGTACTACAAGGCAACATCTACCCTATTGGTTTCAAAAAGATAACAGTCTTTTTGAACTGAGGTCAGCAAAGCAGTCACACAAGGACACGCTCCATAGTGTGTACAATTCTATTACATGAAGATGAAAGCTGAAGACTGACAAGAAAATAAATGAAAAGATTGGGAAAAGTAGTTTAACTTTTTTATGCCTACTAATAACAGTTTGCACATCAGTACATTTTACTGAGCACTCCTTAGATATCTCAAGTATGGCCAGCATAAAAATATTCCACTCTGGTGCATCTAAGCATACAGAGTGACAGACGTTTTTCTGACAATCAGCTGCTCTTAGTTGAAAGACTTTGATGGAACTAATCTCAGGTCTGGCTTCACATCCCTAAATCTGTTCTAGCCTTACTACTGAATAGGACTTCAAATTAGTCACATGGTGTAAGCCCTACTTTAACATGAGACTATGTAAGTAATGCTCTTCCTTCACAGGTGTGGAGATATTTAATTGACAACGTGATTTGGAGAAGCCTGCTAGCCAGTCTATTTTTCAGGTTAACTCAAAATATTTCAGAAAAACAACGTGGAAAGTGAGTTTCTATACCATCAATCAAAAGCATTTCTGACACATAAGAAGTACTAATTGGAAAAGCTAAACATTATGCACCTACCTTTCACAAGTCTTCTATGCTGCAGTTATTAAAAATTCTGTTTAAATTGATGGAAATTCTGCCATGTCTGCCTAGTCCTTTTGTTCTTTATTGGTTTTAAGAACATTTTTACTACCTCTTCCTACTAAATTTTGAATTTAGGTAACATAAAACCAAACCCACAAACTTCAGCCAGTGAGAACTGAATTAAAATTTACTTATATGTAAATTAAATACGTAAATTAAATTTTTAGAATGAAAGCACTAATATAATCTGCAAAAGAATTCCTACTTCTGCAACTAATAATTATCTGCTTCTGTTAATAACTTATTTATACAAATTCAAATTAACTCACAAATTTGTTAAAGATGAAGTTCTTAATTTTACTTCCATCATACCTGGCATCTTCTTGCTGTAATGCCAACTGACTATCCAGTCGTAAAGACAACAGTTGCTTTTGATGGATTGCATCATTAAGCTTCTCCTCTAGCTCCTCAATCTAAATATAAGGAATGTAAGTATAAAACAAAGTAAGTTACCATATTAATTTTTAAAAAATATTTTACAAAAAGAACAAGCTGAAATAAAAATGCGAAGATCCCAATGCTGTGAGCAGTGCAAAAATGGCTGTCTAACAAGACTTCTAAATATGCTCGGGCTTCACAGAATATGATACAGACTTTGTCCCAATGACCTAGAAATAAAAAAAGGCTTAGCTCTTAAATGGGTCTTTTTCAGTCAAATAGCTATTTGTTCAACTAATTTCAAGTTAGGCTTAAACTCTGAGCAGAAAGCCATTTATATGTTATGTAAATGAACTGCACACAAATGTGGCAAAGTTTTTACACCTTTCTTAATTTCATGCATCTTAGTGCAAGCTGTACACAACAAAATCTACTATTAGCATGTCAGTATATTCTAGCCCCATCTTCAATAACAAAGCATTGAAGAGTATTCAGATCACTTTTTTTAGTATTCCACTGAAGTTCAGGTTAAAAGCCCTGCTATGCTGCTAAGTGACAGAATTTTTTTTCATTTCTGAAAGAAAACAGGTGTTTTTCCTTTGTATTTAGGAAAGGTAAAAATAATTAGATTCTCCTTCATACATTTGTAAGTATAATGATTTGAACAACTCAGCTAAGTTTTCTATATCTTTGTTTCCTTTTCTTCTCATTAAAAAACACAAACAAAACACACCAAGAAAACCCCCAAACCAAGACCTCCATCATGTAATTCAAAGAAATTCTTTCCAGAACAGAAGTTTCTATCATACTATAAAAGCACCAAAACAAAAAAAAAAGATTATATAATGAAAGGAGAAAGACTCCTTACCTTGGTCAAATATTCAACTTTCAAGTTGTCAATCATCAAGTTTTTCTGTGACAATTCTATTTTAAGCAGCTGAAGATTATGGAGCAACTCCTTCCGTTCAATCAGCTGTTTAGTGATTTTTACAGTACCTTCTCTCTCTTCAGAGGAAGAAACATCATCGGTTGGTACTGTGGTTTCCAAGCTGATATCCTCAGATTCCAAGGAGCTGGAAACGTTTACTTTCTTGACTACCTTAGAGCTTTTATGTGACATTTTCTTCCACTATTTGCAAAGCTTTTTTAAACTATACTTTGAGATGAGCCTCCTGAAGAATCAACTGCAAGAATTAAAACAAATGAAATGTCACCATAAAAAACTAACCAGTTAAATTAGACCACTAAGCAAGCGATGCTTCTCAGTATCACATTAACATTTTTTTTCACTCAAGAAAAACATTTTGAGAAACTCTGAAGAGGGCTGCAGCCTGAGGATCCTCTTCCTAAACAATCAATACCAAGCGCTTTTACGATAATAAACTAAATACCAGTGTGAACACCAGTGTGAATCCAGTTCACTAGCACGATGCTAGTTAAATAAAGATGTGCACGCTGTCAAAAGCGCATGCAGCGAAAACTCCGAGACCTACGGGGCGCAAACAGCGCCAGAGAGCAGGTAAGAGGTACATCACGACTTACTGGAGAAAAAGGTAAAGGAATACTTTGATCACAGAATCACATAAGTTGGAAAAGGCCTCCGGGATCATCGTGTCCAACCTCTGACTGAATAACCCCTTGTCAACTACACCATAGCACTCAGTGCCATGTTCAGTCTTTCCTTAAGCATCTCCAGGTTAAGGTAACTCCACCACCCCCCGGGCAGGCCATTCCAATACCTAATCACCCTTTCTGTTTAGAAGAAAACCCGCCTAATGTCAAACCTTGAACTCCCCTGGTGCAGCTTGAGGCTTTGTCCTCTTATCCTGTGGCTGGGTACCTGGGAGGAGAGCCCGACGCCGACAAGCTCCCTTCAAACCTTGCTGGCCTTTGCCTTCACAGCAGCAGCAGCAGCACTGTTGTTACCAGGCTGGTTGACCCAGCGGTCACACGGACTTTCACAACCACTGGCACAGACCACGGCTGTTCCTTACAGACGGCGCTGCTCAGAGCCCAGCAGGGAACGGAGACGCCGCGCTCGGAGCCCGGGCCAGCGACAGCCGGGCTGCCCTGCCGTGGGCTGCTCTCCAGGGCCACTCTCCAGGGCCACCACCACCCCTTCCTTCCCCACAGCAGCCGGGGGCAGCTCGGGAAGGGGGGATGCTGTTCGTCCCGCAGGATGCCCAGAGCTGCTAAAGGCAGCGGGCAGCTGCCCAAGCCGTAACTCGGCAGTGAGGGGCTCGGGGGGCAGCGGCCCTGGCCAGGCCAGGCCGTGCCGTGCCGTGCCGCTCCCGGGGCCAGCCCCCGCACACCTCGGGCAGCGGCGGCAACACGCGCGCGCTTCCGCCTCCCTCGGCGCAGCGGGGCGGGGCCGCGCGCCACGCCATCACCGCGGCGACGGGGGCGCCGCTTCCTGCGTGCTTCCCGCTTCCCGCGCGCTTCCCGCTTCCCGCGCCGCTTCCCGCCGCCCTCGCGCTCCCCGCGGCCCCCGCGCCATGCTGACCTCGCGGACGTTCGTGAGGCGCACGCGGGCGGGCGCGGTGGTGAAGGTGGTGCGCGAGCACTACCTGCGCGATGACATCGCGTGCGGCGCCGCCGCGTGCCGCCTCTGCCCGCCCGGCACCGGCAGCGGGAACGCGCCCGGGCTGGAGGCGCGTCCCAGCGGCCCCGCCAGCAGCCTCTGCCCCGGGCCGCACTTCGTCCTGCCCGACACCAACCTGCTCCTGCACCAGGTCAGCAGCTCCGGGAGGGACGGATGGTGCGGCCGCCTCAGCGCTGGGGAGGGCCCGCCGCTGCCTTCCTCTGGGCCCGGCCGGGCTCCATGTGGAGGCTCAAGCCTTCCCCGCGCCGGCCGTGTTAAATCCCTGTGGGTGTAAGTTTCCGTGTGGATTCCGGCGTCCCGCTGGAGAGGCGCGTTTGGCAGCGCGCTGCGGGCTTGGCTCCTCCCTTGTTTCCTGTGGCTGCTTGATCCCTGCCCGGGTAGTCTTTTCTTCCTCTGCCAGCTCCTGAGGAGAAGGCTGCAGCATCGGCGAGCCTGGTCTGGTCTTAGTCTGTGGTCCAGTTTTATGCGGGGCGAAAGTGTGTGCTTGTGGGTTTTTTTGTTTGTCTTGTTGTGTCGTTTTCTTTTTTGTTGTTGTGTTGGGTTTGGTTTTTGTGGTTTCTTTTTTTTTCTGCCTGAATCGTAGGAATAAAGAACAGTATGTATGTATTTATTTAATTTTCTCGTTGTAGTCTGATATGGGTATGAAAATTCAAGCAGGGAAAGTTGTTAGACTCTGAAATAGCGATTGGGATCTTTGTGTCATCACTGAATTTTTGGATCTTCTGTGGTCACTGAATTTTTCTGAATGCCTCTTCTGTTTTTCAGGATGTAGGTTTATGTTTTTTATACTGTGATGTTGATTTCACGTAGTGAATAGAAGGTGCAAAATCATCCCATGTATAACTCTGGAAGCACGGGGGCACCTTTAACTCTGCAGCCCACCAATGGCTGTGCAAAGGTTTGAGTCTGAGCAGGGCAGACAGTAGACTTTGAGGCTGGGAGTAATTTCCAAGCTTGATATTTAAGTTTTTTCTTTGGTTGTTTTTCAATACCTATGTATTGAAAGCTAAGGTAGAATAGCCCTGTGCAGAATTTGGAGACTGGAACTAATATATGAATCCTAACATGGAGTACTCTAGAGACAGGCACAACACTTGTGTGTTTCAGCAGAGATCCCAAAAGTTGTAAGGGTTTTCGTCCCAAAACAGCAGGTCAGGGGGATATTTTCAGCCTCGTACAAATGGACTTCTTGGTGTCTGTTGGTGAAGTTTGTGTGTGTGTCCTAGAGAATGCTCTGAGAATGCCTGGGTGTGCTGACAGGAACTGGAGAAGTGGAGATTAGGAAGTCTTGGTAACAGTAGGGAAGGGTTTTGCCTAGAAACTGAAACAGATTTGCCACAGTAAGACTTGGCCTAGTGCTTCAGCTTATGCATTGAATAATGCTGGATTTCTTCCCACAGCTCTAAATCTTTCAGGTCATGTAAATATCAGGTTCACAGAAGCTCCATCTGGTATTGCTTTTAATTCTTTTAGCTGTGCCCTCTAGAGACTTACTACTGTCTCATTTTGCAGGTGGGTTTGCACAGTTTCTTGCCACAAGCTTAGGAAGTGAAGCTCCCATCTTCTTCTCCCAATAGATTACATGGGTCTCTAGTGCACATTTCTTGGTCTTGGTATCAGGAGTTGGCAAAGAAAAGTGCTGAAAAATTTAATGAAATTCCTTAAAAAGGAAAAGGTCTTTCAAAAGCAAAGAGGAGTTTGCAGAATTCCCGTCGATTTGACTCCATGGATGAAATTTCAGTTTAGCAGTGGGATTTTTTCTGGAGAACTCAAGCCTACACATACATAGGCACATCAGCTATATAAGAGTAGTTGGGTACCATTTTATGGCTTGCATTCCTCACAAAGGCAGACAGCCTGTAAATTATGTCAGATTTCTGTCAGATTGTGCATAGTTGCATTTTGTTTACTAAGGGTAAATTTTACAGGAACCCATTTTATGTAAGCAAAATTTGTTGTGTACACTTGGCCTTGCATTTGTTTGGAATCCTGCACACATTGGGGATTAATTTGTTGGAAGTCAGAATAAGTCCTTCACTTCAGGTCACAGACAGGCTGGAAAATCCTATTTGACTTTTTTCCCCACAAGAGGAGAAAACAATACACTCAATACACTGTTCAGTTTTCCAGTAGTGAGAGAAAAAGGTAGAAGTAGTGCCATTCATTATTCATGTTAGCTTTTCACATATTAGCCAAGGAAATATTTCAAGTCCTATTATTGGATAGAATTAAACAACAATTTTAATTCATATTCATTTTGTTCCTCAGATTGATATCCTTGAAGATCCTGTTATTAAGAATGTCATTGTGCTGCAGACAGTCCTACAAGAAGTCAGGAATCGGAGTGCGCCAGTGTACAAGCGAATTAGGGACCTGATTCAAAACCCAGAAAAACATTTCTATTCTTTCACCAATGAGCATCACAGGTAAGGTGTGGAATGGGTTATGACAAAGTTTTGCTGATACCTGGTAAAAGAAAATGGGAAACAAAACTGGAACATGTGGATTGGAAGAAAAATTACACTGGTGTCATAGAACTGTATATTTCTAAGGAATATTGTTGGAAAATAGTTGATGTTCCAGGAGCTTTTCTGTTTATAGTTATGTAAGTCTATGTATGTTATGAAAAGGGGGTTAGAATACTGAATAAGCTTTACAGACAGCGCTGTTATTTTGAGCAGTAGGATACTGATTTTCCATTTTTGTGTCCCTTTTAAACATACTCCAATGCTTTTATTAATATTGTCAGCTTAGTGTGTAGCATAATTCAAAAATCCTTTAAGTTAGTGACAGAAAGCTCTAAGAAATGAAGGTGCAATTAATTTGCTCTTATTTGTGCTCATTATTAGTTTCCAATACTGCAGTACCATAGTTCTAGGAATCTTGAATCCATAGTTCTAACAGCATGAATGCAAACCTCTTCAATTTTCTGTGAGAAAGTTGTATTAGAAATGAACACTTCCTTCCTATTTTCCTTTAGCTATCTGTTTCTTGGCCTTTTAGTGGCCTAAGGAGAGTTACACCTGTTACAAAAATGGGTACAGTAATGATTCTTTTGGCCTAACAGCCTTGATCTTACTTGTCTGGAAATTTTTTTAAAGTATAGATAGATGTTGGGATTTGTTTTGTTTTGTCAAGCACCCCCTTTGTTTTTAAAATTTATTTAGAGAAACGTACATAGAGCAAAAGCGGGGAGAAACTTCTAACGACCGCAATGACAGAGCCATTCGGGTAGCAGTGAAATGGTACAATGAACACTTGAAGAGAATAGAGGATGAGGAGAAGATTCAAGTTGTCTTTTTAACGAATGACAGAACTAATAAAGAGAAAGCTCTGGAGGAAGGGATAACTGCTTATACATGTAAGTGAAGTAGTATGTATGTTTAATTTATTGGTTAAATAAACCGAGCAGTCTCTTCATACCTAAATCCCACGCATCTCTTGCATAAATATTTATGTGTGTGCTTTTTTAGGTGAGGAATATATAAAAAGCTTGACAGCTAATCCTGAGCTTGTAGATCGTCTTGCTTGTGTATCTGATGAAGGGGTATGTTTTTATTTTCGTTTTATAAAATAAATTAATCGCAAATAGCTTGTAGTATAATATTGCGTACTGTGTGTCAGGGTACTGACGTCAGTTTAGAATACAAGGAGTCTGGACTTTATTACCATTTTGGCAATTTAACTTTTTCACAACTGAAAAGTAAAAAGGAAATATTGCAGCCATTTTCAGTCCTGCTTATATGCCTGTTAGTATGTATCTTGTTATCTGTAAAAAGCCAGTTGCTTTAGTTAACTGTTGTGAAGATGAGAATAATAACAGTAGGTTAAATAAAGTGTATAAATATGAGAAATAATTGGAACAAAATAAAACCAAAATATATTGCAAACCATTTAGATCTTTGTTTCGTGTCTGCTGGGAAATCTATGTTATAGATCAAAAACATTTTCTTTTGGTGATAGTGAAGTTGACATAAATGCAGGCTGCAGCTCAGAGTTGAGCTACATCCTCTTCTACTTGCTTGTGCTTTGTGTTTATCAGAATAAACACAAAGGCTTATATGTTGACAAACAACTGATAAAGCTGAACACTCGCCACAAAAATGGGAAAGTTAATTTCATCAGAGTTAGTTTTAACAGAATAGACCTCTATGCAAGAGTGGAGGAAGAAAGTGGAGGGCTCAGGTGTTCTCAGCAGTTAACTGTAGATCATTCAGGTGTAAGCAGTTGTCTGACTGCTCCAAAGTTTAGTCACAGTAATGTATTTTCATAATGCTTTCTATAGCTTACAGTAGATACACTCTGCACCATACTCTTTGCTACGCTAATCTTTCTTTGTTAAGTGGCTGTTTAATCACTGTATCCAAATCAACATAAAATTGTCCAGTATATTTTTAAGTAAGTGCAGGAAAACAGGAAAAGTTTCTATGATTGCCATATTTTTATGCTTTTGATGATTCATTAGGAAAAGTACTGCTTAATAACAATTTTTCATTATTGTTCATTTTTCATACCTACACACAGTTACATTAGGTAGTTTGTTAGCTTCAGTGTGTCGTGTTCCTGAGCTTGGTTTTGAAATTAACATGAATATAAAATACTGAAAATTTCCTCTCTTTTTTTTCTTTTTTCCTAAAGAAAGAAATAGAAGGTGGAAAAATAATATTCCCAGAACATATTCCTCTTAGCAAATTGCAGCAAGGAATAAAATCTGGTATTTACCTCCAAGGAACTTACAGGGCAAGCAGAGAGAATTATCTTGAAGCTACTGTTTGGGTTCATGGAGATGCTGAAGAAAATAAAGAGGTGAGTTTTTATTTTACCTCCATGCTGTAAACTTTAACTAGCCTTAATAATGACTTAAAATTTAATTCTTTCATGGTGACATATGTTAAAATGGAGCATATTAGTAATTTTTTACTCTTCTGGTTTTTTTCTGATGTTTTTGCTGGTGCTTGCATTTTTTATTTGTATGGATATAGACTGCTGAAATGCTGACTATGCTCTTTCTGAAAAAAGAATAATGTATTTAAAATTACAGTGTGATAAAGCAATTGGTAAAATAAAGATGAGTCTTGGTTGTTAATAGTTTTTCAATTGGCTCGTAACAGCTTTTAAAATCAGTTTGAAATGCATAGTGAAAGACACAGGAGCAAGTGTGTAGGAGGATTTTCAGGAAAAAAACAGTTGTGAGCCCTTATGGGGTTCTGCTTTGTTTCCCCTGCTATTTTCCTGCTTGATGAGGAGTAGATGGGCTGTTCCCCACCCAGCAGTTAATCCATCTGTCTGCCTGCTAGATTCTCAGTTGGTACAGATGTATAGATGCTGTTTCCAAGCAGTGGCAGTTGTCTCCTCCCTCCCTATTTGTGGCAGCTGGAGGTACTTCTCTTGTCTCTCTTTTATTCCTCATTCTCAGTAGTATGTGGAATCCCCTATCCTGCAAAAATAGGATTGTCTGATTTAATTAAACCCCCAAAAACCAGGGGAAAACATATTTCATATAGAAGCAATTGGAATGTTGAAGTAAGATCATCTGTACTGTAAGAAACCTTGGCAGAGGAAAAAACTGCATCACAAACATGCTTTAAAATGTTCTTTGGAATGTAGAGCCTGTCACACGTGTTTACTCTTCTGTTACACTCCTTAGATTTGGGTCTTCTGTTTTCATCATCATGAATATTTGCATTTCCATTTTGTTTTCTAAAAAATCCAGATAATTGTACAGGGACTGAAACATTTAAACCGAGCGATTCATGAAGATGTTGTAGCCGTGGAGCTGTTGGCAAAAGATGAATGGGTGGCACCGTCCTCCGTGGTTTTGCAAGATGATGGCCAGAATGAAGAGGGCATTGAAAGTGAAGAGGAGAAAGAAAACATTGTATGAAAGAAAAAATTTTTCTTAACTGTGGTGTTACGAAAGAGATGAAATCTGTGGTACCCTGACAGTGTTAGGCTTTAGATTAGTATATGCTCTTTATAAAATGTGATTACAGAAATTATGAAACTTAATTGTAATTGTACAGTTGTGTTAAGTACATGATGGTGGATAAAATGGATCATTTTTAATTAGTCTCTGCTAGAAATTCCCACTTTACTTTATTAAGCTTAATAAATCCAAAAGTTACTGAATGGTAGTCATGTAATAATGTAATAATGTAAATCTTTATATACTGATGTGCAGATTAGGATTTGTTAGAGTAGGAGCAGGTGGTGTATCATACCGAGAGGCACCTTTTATAGGCAATACATACACTTGGAACCTGTTGTAAAATATTTTTGGGTCTTTCAGTAATTCCACTTCATGTGCATGCAGTGCACACGCATGTATGCCTTGTACAAGAAGATAATTTCTTAAAAATTACCTTTCCACTGAATTTCATGGGAACGTTTTTTAATGATTATGTGGAGAATTACTGGAGAATTTTCAGGCAGCATAAAAGGACTCCAAAAAATTAAAATAATAGGTTGTAAGATAACATGGAAAATGTTATTTGTTTGGGTTTTCTTAATGGACATCATTTCAGAAAAATGAAGAACAGCAGAAAAAAACTGAGAACGCTGTCTTCTCCCACTGTCTTTGCTAACTCACAGCTAAGTAGTCGTGTCACATACTGAAAATACTAAAAGTTATGCGAAGCACAGGGAGGCACAGGAGGTTCTATTTATGAAGTCATAATAGAATTTATAATGAGTTACAAAATGTTGCTACTAAAGTTTAAGTTACCTGCTGTAGTTAAACGTGAGTTCAGACAGTTCTGTATTTTTAACCTGTTCTACCAGCTGAAGACTTCTGTTAACAAGGACATGCTGAGGCCTACGGGAAGAGTAGTGGGCATTATAAAACGAAACTGGCGGCCGTATTGTGGGATGCTTTCCAAGTCACAGATCAAAGAGGTGAGGAAATGATTCACTTAAGTGCAGGGTTGTTTTTTTTTCTTGAATTGGAAATTAATTGTTCCTTTCTCTGGTTGTTAATAGGCAAGGCGCCATTTGTTTACACCAGCTGATCGCAGAATTCCTCGCATTCGAATAGAAACCAGACAAGCAGATACATTGGAAGGGCAAAGAATAATTGTTGCTATTGATGGTTGGCCCAGGAATTCCAGGTATCCGAATGTAAGTTTAGCATTTTCTTCTGAACTTTTAACTATCTGATGTTTTGTGTTCTTAGGTAAAATATTTATTATCTGCAACACTGAGTAACTGCAAACAGTGTTGACATGAAGTTTGAATTCTTTGAGTGCCATTTGATGGTGCAAATTAAGGAAGTCCTCAAATGATTTAATTTGGTCTTACCACCAGCTATGGGGTTATGCTTAAAAAGCTTACTCATCCAGTTCTGCAGTGAAACATATATGGGCTACTTAAGGTGCTTTATACAGAGTAACCAAGGACTGCGTTGTTTTAGTCTGTGTTCCTAGAAATGTGAATCTTTCGCTCTGATTTTGCTCATTCATGCGTACCAGTCACTGTCCTAGCAGATACTTGACAAATGCACCAAATGCAATCAAATTGCCAGTAGGTTAAAAGTAGTTAAAGGTTCAGTGTAAGTAACAGAGGCTGTATGAGAAACTGAGGACCCTGCCTTCCATTTGCGTAGAACACTAGCCGGGTTTTGAAGTCTTCAAGGGGCTCATGTGGGAATACACAGCTTGTAATGAAGCGGAGCACAGGTGGCTCCCGCTAGTTTAGAGAACTGAAGGGACATGGAATATATGGAAGAAGCATTAAGAGAAAGTCAGCATTACTGCAGAGAAGTGAGGAATAAGGTAGAGTTGATGTGGTATTAGGGTGTGAGATGTGTGGCACAAGGCCAAGCCCATAGAGAAATGAGAGTGTATTAGTTTTGCTGTTTTTGCAGCAGTGGTTTTTCCTTCCTGCAAAAATGATTTCACGTTTATAATTTTTGGAGTCTTAATTGTGGAGAATTTAGAGCCATTCTAAGAAAGGAGGGGGATGGACTTGGTTCAGACTTAGAGAATCAAATAAATGTTTAAAATTAAATTTCTCTTAAAGGTGAGAAAGTTAACCAAATTGAAAAAGATTGCTCCTACTGTGTAGTTTAATATAAGAATAACCTAAGGGTTAATGTTCTCAAATACTTAGTTTTGGACACAATGGTATTGCTTGATACGTGTGCGTGTATGTACCTGTATTATTCCTCAGGGTCATTTTGTAAAGAATTTGGGAAGCGCTGGAGATAAAGAGACAGAGACAGAAGTTCTCCTGCTTGAACATGATGTCCCTCACCAGGCTTTTTCCCAGGCTGTCCTTAGTTTCCTACCAAAAATGCCATGGAGCATTACCGAAGAGGTAATAATTCGTAAGTTATTGTGGTAATTATTGTGCCTTCCCCTTCAATGCAAACTGTGACATTCTTGAATATCCCAGTGCACCAGATACAGACGAGAAATGTTGTCCAGGACCGTTCTGTCTTAGTGTGAACTTTCAGCTGGATTTCCAATGGAAATAAGAGCTCTTCAAGTTTTTGCATTTTGGCTAAAACTGTGTTTGTTGAGGACAAATATTTTAAAATAAAGATGATACTACACGTTTTGTTAAAGAATAAAAAGATAAAAGAAGGTTTTCTGCAAAGGAGAGAGACTGCAATTCCAGCAACTATACAATCATCCCTAGGAGTTTTTCATCATGCAAAATAGCTTTGTAACCAAATACGGCAGCCTATGTGTCATCCCAATTAGTCTGAGGCATGGAGACTTTAATATATTTCTGCTGTAATACAGTAATTAAAGAAAGAGAAATTTGTGTTTGCAGAATTACTCATTCAAATACAGTTAGTGAATTTTACATTTTCCACAGTAGCTTAAATACAGGAAATGGTTGCTTTAGAAGTTACAGGAAAATGTCATTAGGAAACAATTTGAGCACGATATTTTTTGATTTGGGTTGGGCTGAGTGTTTTCGGGTTTGTGTTTTAATCTCCTGGAGGTTGGCTACTTCTATTATAATTTACTACCTACTCCTTTTTTTTTCTGAATGTTGAAACACAAGGGATCTTTGTGTAAATTAGCTCTCTAAAAATCAGTTGTCTAGTCTAAGAGATCTTTTTGTAGCCATTTTGCAAGGGTAGATACTTCTAAAGTGTGCAGTTCTTTTCAACTATCTAGACATCTAAGCCTTAGAAAGCTAGACTTAGGAGCAGTCATATCCAAGACAAGTCATTCAGCTGGATTTCAGTCAAAATTTCACTTTAAAAAGTCTCGATTCCTAGTCCTGCTAATTCTAAGATCATGATAAAACTATGGTTGTATTCTGATTCTCTTCCTCACTTCTGTAAACCAAAAAAAAATTTAGTACTTGATCTTCTGTGGGTTTTTTTTTTATCATTGTAGTTTCTGCATATCTGTTTTGTTCTTGTCCTAAAACAAACAAACAGAAATAATTCCCAAAGCAAAACAAACATTCTGAAAATGCTTCGTTCCTTGGGAAGATCTTGCCTTTCTCAAATGATTATTTTTACTATGGAAAGGAAGGTGTTCTTGAAAACAATTTTTTGCTTCTTTTGAATTTCAGGATATGAAACACAGGGAGGACTTAAGGCATCTGAATGTTTGTAGTGTTGATCCTCCTGGTTGTACAGATATTGATGATGCATTACATTGTAGAGAAATGGAGAATGGAAATCTAGAGGTATTGTATCAATCCAGTCATTTATTTATTTACTTGTTCCTTTATTTTACAAACAGTGCAGTAGTGGTAAATGACATGTGCAAAGCTCCAGATCTGTTATAAATAAATTAATGGTGTTTGCACAGCTGCCAGATGGTAATAAAAAGAGTTGATTTGCATTAGGTCAGTGTCAAAAGTGGGAATTTAGTGTCTTCTAAATTCACCCTGCTTTATCTTCATTTAGCATGAGAATTTAACATAAAATTTATTTACTGCTTCACCTGAGTATTATAAACAAGGATATTTACAGCTAGGATAAGGAGCTATCATAGAAAAAGTTAAGATACTGGTGTAATGCCTATGGAATTAATGTTTAATTTTAAAAAAAGGCAGTTAAAAGCTACGGGCTTAACACCAGCTCTGTACCCCCTTATATCTGATTTAGTCAGATTGTCTTCTTTAGAAATTAATTGGGAATTGTAATAGCAGGTTGTGCCAGAGTGGAAGGTCTAGCAAACAGAAAAGCAAAAACAAATTTGCAGTGAGTCTTGAAGAACATGAAGGTGGTTATTTGAGCCCTCAGGCAAAGAAGAGTTGCATTTGTAGTGAATATAACTTTCCCCTAAATGTACAAATGCTCTTTTTTTGAATAATTGATGCGACCGTTCTTTTTTTTAGTATGATAGGTTTTAACTGTTCTTTTTATGAAATATGGGAGCTGCTGAAAGGAACTGGGAATGGATAAATTGGTTTGTAAAAATGTGGGAAAGTTTATTTCACTCTGAAAACTGTTTCTGTTTCATGAGGTGCATAACGTGATGCTTGTTTTCTAGGTTGGTGTACATATTGCAGATGTCAGTCATTTTATTCGCCCAGGAAATGCTTTGGATGAGGAGTCAGTAAAAAGAGGAACAACAGTGTATCTGTGTGAAAAAGTAATTGTTTTCTACAGCTTCTTGTACGATTAAATGGTTGGATTTTCATTGCTTTCCTCTTTTAATTCTTTGGAATGAATCATCTCTGAACATCTCTGAACTAAGGAGGAAAAAAAAATAGACAATTTGTCTAAGACAATTTTATTTTCCTTTTTATCTTTAAAAAGCCATTATCTGGACAATATCCCATTCAACTCTGGTTTGAAGCATTATTAGCATGTGCTTCTGAAACTGGAATACTGCTTCAATTCCAGTATGAAATTGCAGAAGTGGCCTGGTTTTGCCTTTTCCATTGGTTTTCTGCTTTTTTTGTCATAGCTAAATCTCTGAAGTTTCCTATGATTTGCATTCATTAACACTGTAGGCTTAGTCCTGTTTGTTTCTTCCAGACCACGATTTCTTTTCAGAAATCACTGTTACTAAAAAGATGATAATTAAAATGAATCTTGGAATGAATTTTCTTAAGGTGGTTTACTTTTCTTTCAGAAACCTGAGCTTTCTTGTCAAAAAAATAATTATTATCTTCAAGCTTTTATTATATTGAAAATCAGGAAGTTAAAATACTAACTTATAAAGTACTGATTTTTATTCTTTACTTTGCAGAGGATTGATATGGTTCCAGAGCTACTTAGTTCCAACTTATGCTCCCTGAGATCTAATGTGGACAGGTATATGTATATGATCTGTACTATAATCCTGGCAAGAAACTACAGATGTTTATGTATGCATTTTAACAGATTTTCCCCTCCTTCTCTCTCTCTCCCATAGGCTTGCATTTTCATGCATATGGGAGATGAACCATAAGGCTGAGATTCTAAAAACTAGATTTACAAAGAGTATTATTAATTCCAAGGTTAGTCATGTAAATATTACTATAATTCTGAAAAAAAGCTGTAAATTGTATTATAAAAACAATGATCAACAGACTTGATTAAAAAGTCTTCTTTCTGATTAATGATTTATATTTTATTAGAATTAGAAAATGGTACTGAAATACTAAAAATAAAGAAAATGTTTGATTCTCCCATGTCCTTCTCAACCTCTAAGGCTGCAGTGTTTATGTGTGCAGTTACTCTGTGTATGATGTATATAGGACATGGCTGATATATACCATCTAGTCAGTTAAATTCAGTGGATTCTGTAGATGTTCAATACATTTCTGAAAATTAGACCTCTAATATATGAAATACATGTGATCAGCAAAAAACAACCCCACTGTAAATGCCTGGTGTATCTTAGTATCTTGCGTAGATCTGTCCTCGTATGTCCATTGTTCTTTGTGAATAGCAGACATTTAGATATTGAATGCAAAGCTTTGTATTATTGTGAACCAAGTTACCGATAGCAAGCTGCACTTTCTGCAAGACAGAAGGAACTATGGTTTTCTTTTTGGAGTGTTCAATTATGTATCATGATGTCTGTTTTTTCTTAACCTCTTCAAGGCTTCTCTTACATATGCTGAAGCACAGATGAGAATTGATTCAGCAACTATGAATGATGCCATTACTACCAGCCTACGTGGACTAAACAAATTAGCAAAAGTTCTGAAGAAGAAAAGAATTGATAATGGGTAAGCCATGCAGGGTACCTGTTGCCTTTTCCCCCACCATTCTTTCTGACTGTTCTTGCTGTCAAAATATGTAATGGTTATGTGTCCATTTTTTAGTGAAAATCTTGTGGAAGAGAAGTATTTTGCCATTTTGATTTGTATAAGAATGCCTATCCTTATTTCCCAAAAAATATAAACTTGGGATATTAACTTTTTCTCCACAAGATCAATCAATATGGATCTCATAGAGTCATAAAAACACAACTAGAGGAGTAGTGTTTGAAATTTTAGGAGCTTCTATGGTGTGTATTCACATGACGTTTCCTGCAAATTTGAACATTAATTCCATGATTTTATTTTTAATTTCTGCTAATTTTAAGTTATAGTGTCGTGATAACCCAGGTGATGTTACAGGCTTGCAGCTCAGCGGCTCTGTCTGCTTTACTGTAATTTTTTAATACCACTTAATGTCTTCCAGAGCCTTGACACTTGCATCACCAGAAGTTCGTTTCCACATGGACAGTGAAACTCACGATCCTATTGATCTGCAGACTAAGGAGCTCAAGTATGCATTTTATTTATTAGTTAATTCAGAGTAGGGATGGAATTAAAGACATGTTTAAGTAGCAACATTTAGTTAATAGTGTATGAAGTTCTTATAATAGTGCAGGACAGTCATAGAATTAGAGGATGGTTTGAGGTGGAAAGGACCTTGAAAGCCTATCTAGTTCTAGCGACACTGCCAGGGGCCCAGACAGTTTCCACTAGACCAGGTTGCTTAAAGCCTCACCCAGCCTGGGCTTGAACACATCCATTGATAGAGCATCCACAACTTCTTTGGTCAAGCTGATCCTCAAAAAGAGAATTCCTCTATTTTACTGTGGTATTTATTTAGCAAGTCTTGAACTGTATGCTTCATATGTGAACTTCTCAGAAAGAGGTCAAGAGGTTATCTCTTGGTCTTTTCAGGCATTTTAATGAGCATTTTTCTTTAATGTTTTAGAATATTTCAGGGATTTTTTTTTCTTCCGATTGAGTATTTGGAACTTAATATGCATTGGTTTTAATCTTAAAATTGCTTGCCTACTCGTATAAATGTTCAAAACCACTAGTTAATATTATACAACATTGTTAGGATGGTGGAATGTTTCTTCATTAGGCACTCAAAGTAAATGTCTAATGCTTTTAACAATATAAAATGTTTATCTTGATAGAGAGACAAATTCCATGGTTGAAGAGTTCATGTTGCTTGCCAACATTTCTGTTGCACAAAAAATTTATGATGAGTTCCCAGAGTTTGCCTTGCTCCGGAAACATCCTGCTCCTCCCCCATCAAATTATGACATCCTTGTGAAGTCTGCAAAGTCCAAGGCAAGTTTTTACCTTATTAATTAAGTGAATTAACTATGAAAAACTATATTTTCTCTCTGGTTGGCCACTTACTCAGGAATAAGGGCTGGAAAGCCGTATTTTGAAAGTTTATCGGCTACACTTTGAAATCACTGGTATTTGTAGCAGGATAATTGTACCTCTAGGTGAAAAGAAGAGTCTTACACTTTTTAGACCCTTTCTTAGGTAAAGAAAACAAATCAGTGTCTTAAATCTTGCCTTGTAGCACTTGTGAGCTGTGAATGTTTCTCCTCTCCAAGTCACGTGATTTTTGAGCCAGTTTTTGGCTTTGGATCACATACATTATTGATGTACTTAGAAATTGTTCAGTCACATGAAATAATATGTTTCTCTTAAAGTCAGGAAGTAAGAAAATGTGTTTATAGTTTCCATCCTCTCCATAGATCAGCTAGAGGCTTATTTAGTCTGAAGTAAGTCCAGTGTAATTAAGGAGTCTGAACAGAAAAAATGACTTCTCCAGTTTCAGGATATTTGATCTGAGCTAAACTTGTAACTCTGTAGTTACTGTGATGTGCATTCATATTTCTTTTCCCTTCAACTCTTTCTCCACCCCATTTTTTTTTTCTTATGGACAAGAGAGAAGCTCCCAGATTCGCTCAGTGTGACATAAATAGACAAGTCTAAACCTAGCCCATTTAATTTTCCACTGCTATAAAACTGGAATAATGATAATTATTTCATTTGTGTCCTGAAAATTATTTTTAAAGTACTGTTTTATTTGGAAAGCTAAATTCCTGTGCATAGATAAACATTCTTTTAAATAAACCAAAGTGGCTTTTTTACTACTTTTGACACAACCATCACAATTAGTTATTAATATGCTATATTTACTTTTTTACTAAATGTGCAATTATCTTACCATAATACAGGCATAATTTGATCTCTGGATCAAACTTCATTGTCAGTGCTGTATTTGAAGGAAAGAGCATTCAACTGATCATGTGCTGAAATTTACCTTGTTTCTGAAAATTAAAAATGCATTATGTATTTTCACACTAACTGAATTTTTATCAGAGAACACTGGCAAACAGGGAGCAAAATGTACTAGTACACAGTACTAGTTTTACATGTCACTTTTCCGAGTATTCATTCTAATCATTTTGCAGAGGAAATACCATAAAGTCAATTACTTACCTTGTGCTTGGATGAGAATCTGTGTGTGGCATAAATACACGGGGGTTTTTTTACATTCTTTCTGATTAAATAAAGGGATAGAAAAATCAAACCAAAGGAAATAAAACCTCATTAATATTGGCATAAAGTATTTCTCAGTTGAGAATGGGTGTCTTTTCTGAATTCCTAGGCTACTGACTCACTATTTCATTTTTTGCATAGATCACTAGTAATAATGAGGGAGGGACCTGTGCATGGATTTTGTTTGTTTGCTTTTGTAATAGTGGCATTCCATCACATTATTAGGTGTGATACTTGTGCCGGTTGCTAAGATAATCCTAGAAGTAGCTGTTATATTTCTGCTTATATTCTTAATATTTGCTAGTAATACCTGACCTTTTTTATTTCTTCTCTCTTTCCAGAATTTGGAAATTAAGACAGATTCAGCAAAGGCTTTAGCTGAATCATTAGACAAAGCTGAATCTCCTACATTCCCCTACCTAAATACACTGCTGCGAATTTTGGCCACTCGCTGCATGATGCAAGCTGTTTATTTCTGCTCAGGAATGGATAGTGATTTTCATCACTATGGTTTAGCCTCACCTATTTATACCCACTTTACCTCGCCTATTCGAAGGTACTTGTCTTTTATAAAAGTTTCAGAGAAAAGAAATACGTGATTTATTTGCCAAGAAATTGTGGTGGTGTCCATTTAAAAACAAAGTTTCTGTTCAGTGTTAGATTTCAGTTGAAACAGCAGTGGCTTGGTGGTCCATCCTCATGTACACTCCTGGGTTTACTGTCCATGACTCCTAAGGTTTAGTAACATTTTTTAAAAGTACTTACAAGAATAATAGGAATACATCCCTAATGCAGATGCCTGGCATAGAAATGCACTTCGGGGTCAGTCAGCTTTAGTCTTAGCCAGAGACTGAGGCAGAGTTTGCTCAGTCATTTTTCAGATGGAAGCTGTGTTTAAATTTTGAAACTGTATTTTACATATGAAAACACTGGTAATTGGAAACCTGGTAACGTAGCTGTTGCCTTGTAATGAAATCATACTACTTGGAAAAGTAACTGAGTTTTGAAGAAAATAACTGTCACTGTACTCCTCAGAAATATTTCAAGTGAAATCCTTAGATGTGAATTAAAGTTCCTATGCATTCATATGGATAATTTGTGGAACTTCTAGGAGTCCAAAGGGCAAATTTTAGTTCTTACCAGCTGCATTAAAAACTTCCTCGCTGACATTATAATAAGTTATGCAACAAGAAGTTCAAATACAATTATGCTTTGCAGATCAATGGCATTGAAATACTATTCTACACTAAATTTGTCTAATTTCATGGGAAAGGGAAGAGGGATTGGCTTAAAATGCCATGGTGAAAGATCATTCTTCAGTCCAAAAATAAAACTTTGTTTCTTTTTTTGCAAACATTCAACAATACAGGCTCTCTTGGTACAATAAAGAATTTATTTTAGCAAAGAGCATAACAGTATTCTGGCTCTGCAGTGCATCTTTGGTCAGCAAAGAGATGGATGCTGAATTAATAGAGGGCGTTGCCAGCAGACTGTCATTATTACAAAAACTTAAATCTGTATGATTCACAAAAACAAACGTATGTTCAGAAACTTTTTTATTAATTTTTAAAAACTGTCTTACTATGTCATTGATGATTGTAACCTCATCTTTACAGGTATGCTGATATCATAGTCCATCGGCTTTTGGCAGTGGCCATAGGAGCAGACAGTACTTATCCAGAACTTACAGACAAACACAAACTGGCAGAGATGTGTAAAAATCTCAATTACCGACATAAAATGGCCCAATATGCACAAAGGGCCTCTGTTGCATTCCATACACAGGTAAGTAGTTCTGAGATGTTAGGATGAACTATGGACAGTGCTAGTGCAAAACCAAGCAAGAGTGCAGAAATGGTAAAGGCTGAGGGATGCTTCTGACAAAAAGCTTAAACATTACTTTGCTTGTTCTGAAAAATTTGGAATGGCATCTTGAGGATTCTTTTAGTTTTGTGCTTTTATAAATATGAATGCTTAACACTACAGTAATGTTACAAATGGTTTATGTGATTTTTTAAAATCTGCTTTCAGGATATGCTGTGTAATTATCACTAAGTATAGAATTACCACTAAAAATCACTAAGTATTTGAATGTTTTATTTTTCTGAGACAGTATATTTGTAATTGAGAAGAGAATGTTCTACTGTATTTTTTTCTTATTTGTGTGTTTTACTTTGGTTACAGCTGTTCTTCAAAACCAAGGGAGTAGTAAATGAAGATGCATATATCTTATTTGTAAGAAAAAATGCAATTGTGGTTCTGATTCCCAAGTATGGGTTAGAAGGAACAGTCTTCTTTGAAGAAAAAGACAAACCAACACCAAAACTGGAGTACAACAGTGAGGTATGTTCTTATTATTATTCTTAAGGTTTGTTCTTAAACACCTTTATTTTTTGATTTGGTAAGTGAGCAGAATGGCTAAAATCTATTTTAGCTGGATTTAGAAGGGTAAGAAAGGCTTTTCTAAATGCAAGTTTATTAACCTCTAGTAGTAGTGCCACTATAATCTTTCTAAGTTTAAATAGGTAGGTTCTGACAGGAATGTGTTTCTGTAAGAGGTAGTACTGACATCTAATTATCTTTACTGCAAAAAATGTATATACCACATGCTACAACACTGAATATTCACTACAGTAATTTTTGGTTATTTTTATTTACATGTAGCAGTGATATTTTCATACAAAAATGTTTATTTGTATAAAAACAGACATTGCAAACAGTGAGTATTTATACAAAATTTGAACTTTCAGGTGCCATCACTTACTGTGGAAGACACAACATTACGTGTATTTGATAAAGTGAAAGTGAACATTATGTTAGATGATTCCAACATCCAGCATCAGAAAATGCGGATGGTCTTGGTAGAACCCAAGGTAAGGCACAAAATTCTTAGAACCGTATTATCCTTCAGTAATGTTAAAAAATCATCATGTGGTAAAATTGAAATTTAACCCAGAAGAAAAAACATAATTTAGCAGCAGCTTGTAATGATAGCTTCATACTCACACTCAACAAAACACAGGTCTTCACTGTGTTGTTGAAAAGAATAAATTAAACTTCCGTTCTGGGCCCATTAGGATATTCCACTGTTGGGAAAGATGATGATTTGCTGAAGTAATGTATTGAATTTCACAGTTCTGTAATCAAATGCCCCTCTGAAAATCTGCCAAAATTCGGTAGGGTCTCCTCTTTGCTCCAGTGAATTACAGTGTAGCTGTGATGGGTGACTCAGAAGAAAACTGTATAATTGCTGGCTGTCAATGGCAGTTCTGTCTTACAACTCCCATAATATAAAAATTCTCTCTTGATAATGTTACAGGAACTGTAATGTCCTAATAATGGTCTCTAGTCGCAAGACTTTTCAGTTCTAGTTTCTTCGTGCATTTGGGACACTGGGATTTTTTTTCTGCTCTCACACTTCATGCTTGATAAGTATTTTACATAACATTACAAGATTGTGCTCTTAGAGCAAGGTACATGGGACTTCCTTGGTAAACAAGATGATTGCAGCAATTCAGTAACCCTAATCTCAGAGGAAAAAGACAACCCAAAATAAGTAAGAGCTTCTTTTTGTTTATACAGTCAAAACTATGGCTTTTTTTTTCCTTGAGAAATGATGCTCCCAAACACATGTAAATATATTCTGACCTTTGAGCTGTTGTATGAGCTTGAACCATAGAATGGTTTGGGTCACAAGTGACTTTTAAAGATCATCTAGTTCCAACCTCCCTGCCACGGGCAGGGACACCTTTCATGAGATCAGTTTGCTCAAAACCCCATCCAGCCTGGCCTTGAACACTTCCAGGCATGGGAGCATCCACGTCTTCTCTGGGAAACCTGCTCCAGTGCCTCATCACACAGAGTAAAGAATTTTTTCCTAATACCTAAATGAAACCTACCCTCTTTCAGCTGGGGGGGGTGGGGGCAAGGGAGGGGAAGCCATTCCCCCCTTTTCCTGGCACTGGATGCCTGTGTGAAGAGTCCCTCTCCAGTCTTCTTGTAGGGTCCCCTTTCAGGTGCTGGAAGGCTGCTCAAAGGTCTCCCTAGAACATCTTCTCCAGGCTTAACAACCCCGTCTCTTATCAGCATTTTCTCACAGGAGAGCTGCTCCAGCCCTCTGATCATTTTTATGGCCCTCCTGGGGACTCGGTTCAACAGGTCCATGTCTTTCCTATGCTGGGACCCCAGAGCTGGATGTAGCAATGGAGGTGGGGTCTCTCCAGAGCAGAAGAGAGATGCAGAATCCTCTCCCTGGCCCTGCTGCCCACGCTGCTTTGGATGCAGCCCAGGACATGTTTGGCTTTCTAGGCTGCAAGTGCCCATGGCTGGGTCATATCCCGCCTGTCATCCACCAGCACCCCCAAGCCCTTCTCAGCAGGGCTGCTCTCAATCTGTTCAGCCCCAGTCTGTGTTGAGTTTAATCCCTATGATTTCAAAAACTGGGAGTAGACAATGAAAGTTGTAGCAGAAATGAACCCTTGTATCCTGTTGTGCATTCACATGCTGAGCTGCCCTCTGCTTGTGCTCACCAACTCTAGAGCTTGTCAAGAGCTTCTTTTGGGGGCATGACTCAGGAACAATCCTATGGCCATGACTCTAGTCAGAGGGACACTTTGAAAACAGACAGAGTAAGGCTAATGCAAGCTGATAGGTGGGGTGCAGACAACCTACTGGCTTTGTCAGGCGTGGTGCTGCTGCTTCTCTTTGCCTTTTTCAGCTTTTATTTCAGGTGAGTGTTGTACCTGTGATTGTTCTAAGATGGTAGGCCCTCTTTTAGGTGATTTTCTAAATCAGAAGTTTCTGATGGTTGACACAGTGTTTGTAAAAGGTCTGTAAAGTAAACTCAAGTTTTACCAGGATAGTAAAAATTGAATAAAAATTTTCTGACTTCTGTTCTTTTCTTACTGTAGATATTAGGAAATGATATGCCTGCAAGTCTGTCTGCAGAGGCAAGCAGCAAGGATGAACCAGAGAAAAAGAAAAAGAAGCTACAAAAATAGCTGGATTTTAGATTCAAGAAGAAATCACAAGTACTTGCATCTACCCTATGGGCAAAATGCTAGAAGCAGGTTTTGTTTACTTTTGAAATACACATTTTAATAATCTGTAAAGAATTTTTTTAAAACTACTTTTATATGACTATGAATGCAGAACGTTTTAAAAGAATGTATATCTACACCTTTGTCCTGTGGGTGAAAATAAATATTTCTGCAAAGTGAAGAGGTGATTGTAGAGTTTCTTGTTAATATCTGGTTTGAGAGTCTGACAGAAGTCAGCACTTCAGTGCATTCTCTTTAGCACCTCAGAACTGAAAGAAGTAATTGAACAATATAGGTATTAAAGAAATGTCTTTATTCTGTTTCACTACTCAATTTACAATTAGACATGTTAAAGGACTCTCATTGAAAGTACTGATATTAATTTAATGTAAACAATGACCGCTTTGTGCAATGTGTGCCAACCAATGCATTAAGAACAACTACAGAAACAGAATGGTCAAGTGATTTCCATGGTAATTTGCACAGTAGGTTTCTTCTACAAATCAATTGTACAAACATAATAAAAAAATAGGCATATTTTCATAAAATAAATATTACCCATTTAACTGAAGACTATAAAACAGGACAGAAAATACAGGCAATCCATATGGGAGGGGATCCTTAATCACTTCTCACATTCACCCATTTCTGCTGTTACCTTTTTCTTACCTTTAAGAGAACACTAACACAGGATGAAATTAAATACTTTAGTGATAGCTTTTTTACTTGTGAATACTTCAAAAGCCTCTGATCATTGAACATTATAAAAACAATCAAGAAGTTTAGTTAAAAAGTAAAACCAAATTTTAATTCTACATGTAACTCAGAAAATTTCAGAAACAGATCATAATTTGGACTACCCTGCTTAACGTTCATTAAATTTACATTACTATTTTAGTAATCACAATTGCAAAAATAAATGCTTTGTACAGTCCTTTCCATTGATTATTGTTCAAATTATCATGAGAAACAGAAATGACACAGGTCATATATATAACTTTTAAATCTCAGGCAAGTTGTATCCTGCTTTTGAGTGACAAAAGTTAGAAGCTAAAGCTAAGAACATTTTGAAGGCCCTATTCTATAAAATTCGTTTTCCAGAAGTCTGAGTTAATTTCCTATTTTTTAAAAAAATCATTCCTTAACAGTTATCAATTCGGTGTATTTCCAGCTTCTGGGCACTGTTTGAAGATCATGAAATAGCTAATATATGACACTAGATTCCATTACTGTCAATCCCACATGCATTACAGAAATACTGATTAAATTGCTACAGAAGTAAAAATAATGCACACCATGTTTGCTCATTAGATTTCTAAAGTAAGTTTTTTTATATTTCTTTTTGCAATGTGAGAACTACAATCAAGTGATTCAGACAGACATTTCCCTTTTTCTTAAATGTGCTTTTCAGAAAGCCTTCAATAGGAAATTATTAATGAAAATACTTCAAGAACTGTTCAATTCAAACAACACACAACTCTCAGGTCTAACATACTGATTTTAATGCCATGAGATTCTGTTCACACCTCCCCTTATGAGGTTTTTTTACAATACTGTCTTGCCTTCAAATTTAGGTCTGACCAATAGGTTTTGGGCCTAGTGTGCCAATAGCTGCTCATCAGCCACTGTCTGTCACTTTGGTACAAGCTTTTCTGTGGGTTGTGGAATAGAACAGAAAGCAGAACTTCCATCCAGTATCCTGGGACATCCTTGCTATGAAAAGGGAGGAAGACTGCTTCACCTGGAACACTTGTTAGAATGGACTCTTTTTCATTAATCCAACCAAGTTTACCAGAGCTCTACATAAACAGAGCCCAGAAATAAGTATCCCTTATCTCTTCTTTCCCTCTTACTCACTAGGGCCACAAGATAATCATATGGATTTTTTCCCCTATTCACATTTATAAATTCCAGAAGGTTCTTTTAAAGAAATACAAGCAAATTCAACCAAATCTGATTTAATTACACAAAGGGAGTTCTGGGCTTCTGACCCCGCTCAATCCATCACTTTAATTCATTGATGGTTTTCTTGAAAAGATCAAAGGTTTGCTTGTATTAATACTTTTTGTAACAAATGGCATGCAAAAGTTAATTATATTTTTAAGGATTTATCTTTTTTGGTAATTTCTGTAAGCAACATAATAATACTAGGAATTAAGAGTGAAGTGAAATGCTTTACTTTAATAGTAGAAAGGCTGCACCACTTTCTTAGTGATGTACTGAAACCAGTGAATCTTATTGCACCTTCTGAGGTTCCTTCCAAAGGGTACCAGATCATCAGTTTGGACACAAGTGTTCTTTGGAGACACTGGTAGTGTCAGGTGATGAACTCCAAGTGTAGTACTAATACAATTACCAAAGCAACAACACTACCTTTTGATTTTAAGGTAACCAATAGTACATTTTACTTAAGTACCTGGTAAACCTAACTGACAGATCACAGATTTTTCTCAAACCAAAGAAAAAGTGTTTCAGAGAATTGCTAAACAGCTTCTTTTGACATAAAGCTTATTTTATATTACTAAGAGAACTAAATTTGGTGTTTGCTCTCATCACCCCCCCAGCAATTCACTTTAGTCCAGTGACTTACTCTTGGTACCAGTGCCAGTATTTATGAAGCCACACAATAAATCTGGTTAGAGACAAGCAATCCAAATCCAGACTAATAGCCCTTTTTCTTTCCCACAAAGAAAAATGTCCCTCATGCCCTTAGGAGGGACAAATCTTAAAATGTAGGTGCTTTTGCAGTTATATTGGTTCCTATGCAAGTTATCCTAGGCTGTTCATGGAATCCACCCTAACCACAGAAGGAATACAATTCTGAAAAAAACCTATTGTTTCTCTGTACCAAATCTAGACACCTTAATTTTCAAAAAGGATCACTTAATGATACCAATAAATTTCTTAATAAGACCTGAAAAATTCCATATTATTTTAAGAACTCCCTTAATATATACCAGTTTATTACACTTGCATTAGAAAAGCAAAATTGTATGTATAATCCAGGTAATTGAGGTCATATATATAAAAATTTATTAGACACCACAGCTTAAGTTCTCCATCAGAAGACTACATACCACTTTTGTGAAACCCCTGAACTTGATTTTCATTTTTCCAAGTAGAAATGTTGCAAGTTGCATTTTGACCAAATACTGTGCTATGTGTTTTGGCTTTTTGGAAGCAGCATTGCTTCTCTGGAGATTTTGCTCTCAGCAACTGATTGTCCTTATGGCTTAAAGCAGAACACTCCTAGGTGAATAAGAAGAAGTTAGTTTTAAAACCATTCTAACAGAAATTCTCCAAAAGAAACAAGATCCAAGCTTGCTATCTGCAAATTTCAAGTATAGTAAGTACTTCAGGTACCAACTCTGCCCTTCTGAAATGAGAAAGAAATGAAGTAACATCTTTTCTCTACACAGGTCTTTGGAATATGCCATCTCCAAGAACCACCTCATTTCAAGGGCTCACATGCTCTGAATGAGCAAGACTTGAATCTTTCAGCCTGCAATATCTGTGCTTTTTTTCTTTTCATTCCCTGGGAGCTCTCAATTGTAGGATTTGAATGAAGCGCTTAATGCCTTCACACTTTAATCCTAGTCTAAAACCCAAATATGGTATAGTCAGGATCCAGCAGTTCAAAGACTAACAGTGGGAAAAGGCAGCTGCATGACATTGGCCAAGTCCCTCTAGGACAGGTTTGATACCAGACAATTGATTCTGGTAAGTACATTCACACAAAATCCATGTCCTATGGGGTGACTGGGGCAGGATCGTAGATTGAGTATTTTTAGAAGTTAATGACAAAATATCCGTCTGTTGCTCTTGTATGGGCACATTTGTCCTAATCTTAAATGAACAGAGTTTACAATTTGATGTCAGTGCTCTATAAGACACCATCAGTCTGCACTTCCCCTTGGCAGAGAGGTGGCTTTTAGCATGTCACATCCAGAAGTGAAGTCAGGGCTGAATGGGTTTACTTAAGGTTTTTTTATAATCTAGTAGTAATGGTTAGTACTGTCTCCCCTTGAAGGACTTCCAAGACAAAGCAGACCATAAACTACTAGTTTGTAGCACCATGTGACCATAATTACTGAGAGGAGATGATCTTTGCTCTCTTCTCCAAAGAAACTAACTTGCTACTCTGGAAGAAGTAGAACTCCTTCCTGTCAGTCACAAGATTAAGAGTTTAGGAGCCTTGCTGGATATGTATCGTCTTTTGTAATTTGTTTTTCAAATAGGGCTTGTAATCAAAAGACTGCACCTATGCAGAAAGTTCCCCACCAAGTCAGTGTGCCAGGTGTGGTCTAGGACTTGATGCTAAGTTTATAAAAATTAACAGTAGACAATTTTTCCCCAGAAATGTCCTTCTCCACAGGCACATTTTTAAAAACTTAGCAATAAATGAAGCAGCTAGAACAAAAGAAACAAAAATAAGAGACAGACTACAATAGTCATGAGCAGCCTCGCTACTACTTTTCATGCATATACCTCAGTTTCCTCCAAGACAACCTTTGCTTTTATCATAAACCATATTAATTATATTGCCAGTTTAAGGTATTCGTCCTGTGTTTATTCAACATAGTATCTGAAATGATGCTACATTAACATCTTTATTATCACCTGATAGTCTCTCCCCTCAGGCTCCCTGCAACTAAATAAAATGGGGAACGGATGCTTTAGATGGGAAGCCTATCACTTTTTTACCACAATTTAACTCCTACCTTTGTTCTAAGCAGCTGAGATTTATTCTGAAACACGACAGTATTCACATCATTTTCTCTGCAACTGTTTTCAGCCCCTGCAGTATCCATAATGCTGTTTCCAGAAGTCTGTGTATTGTAACCACTGTCCACCTGAAATCAAAAAGCAGGGCTTGGAAAATGTACTGTAATTTAACACAATTAAATCCCTCAGATACCTGATATGATTTGCATTTGATTAACAGAACTTAATCCAACAAACCAATTATGACCAGTTAACAAAAGCAAATTGTAAGCATGTCTGCCAGAATTAGTTTGGATTAAGTTAAATGTACTACTGCACATAGCAACACAAAAATAATTATAATTGCTATGCTAACTCCACCGAAAGAGGGGATGGAGGGAAGGGATAAATGTCATGATACCACCTGCATGCCATATGAAGTAAGAGAAGATAACAATTACTTCCATATTAGTATACATATTCCACGTTGAGCTCAGTTTTACAGAAAAACAAAAAAGTATTTTTATTTTTACCTGAATACTACTGTTGTCACAAGGAATTGCGCTGCTTTCTGCAAGAGGTGACATGCACATGCGAGAGCTTTCAATACTGAAAGTAATGCCTGTCATAAAGCTGGCCATTGGTGTATTGCTACTGCCAATTGCTTCTTTTATCCAAGTGTTTTCCTCTGACACTTCAGCTGCATCAGCCATGTCTACAGTATTATTTTCCTTTAAGCTTTCTATATCCTGAAATGATGACAACCTTTGATGACAACCTTCTGAGTGATCTGGTGCAATGGACACAGTTGTCACCACAAGATGTGTACCATGCGCAAAAGTATCACCATCTTCCTGACGTAAGTTTATTCCATTATCCATTTCTGGGAACCGAGCTTCTGCTGGAGAAGCGTTTTCCTTGTCTTCCTCATCCTCATCATGATTCTCAACTGCAATTGGTATTCTAATGACAGAAGTCTGATATTTGGCAGTTCCTCTACAGGCTCCAAGCCTCATAGGAGAGCAATTTTGAATTGGAGAACAACCATCTATGTAAGGACTTCTCGTACTTGGGGGTGTCATTATATTTGAGGAAGAAGGAATGTCTGGAGAACGAAAAGTAAATTTTCTTTGGTCTGAAAAAAAATGAGAGAAGTTTAACTCCACCTGATAGCTGATACAAAAACTCATCATTCTCAAAGCCCTACAGTCCACTGAGTAATTTATACCCAACTACAGAGTATTTCACTGACTGTTGCCTCCCAACCCAACCAAACAAGCAACACCAAAAACCAAACCAACCACCCATATATTTTAACTACCATGATAAAGGCAAGTTTTTATCCCATTTCACCACCAAATTTCTTTTCTATGACATGATTTGCTATATTGGAGACCTCGTATTTTCAAATGTCACTACTATACAGTATTCAAAGGAAAATGTGTGAACGCTGGTTCTGTTTTTTTTGTGAACAAGTATCAATACACAATCTATAGGCATTTAAATTTTTGGCAGCAATGAAGTTTAAGATCGAACAAGTGAGAAAACATCTATGCAAACTCCACATATAAAAGTGTAAAATATGTTTAATCAAAATGTGTAAAAATCATGTATAAACAGGTATAATCATGTTTAAACAAGGTATTAAGCCTTACCAGGTGTGGACACAGCATGAAACAGTGACATTTTCTAGAGCAATGAGGACACAAAATGTTTGTGATTTCTCACTAGTCATTTCATTTCAAATAATCTTCAAGCTGGCATGATTTGAAAGATCAAGCTAAAGATTCTTTGCCCATTAACATTAAAATAATTCAGGGCCAAATCAGAATTGTAATCTGACTCAGTTCAGGCATGTGGCTTTAGAAGCCCTCCCACATTAAATTAACCCTTTTAACTTTTCTTCATTCTTATTAGGTCTCAATCCCTTCTTCCAAAATATTTTCTCTAGTTCATCTGTTGCAAGTATATACATTTCATTGTTTCATGTGTTTCACTGCTGCACAGATGTGTCATATAGGAGGAGACTGCTGGTCTGCCAAGCACAGGAACTCATCTCCAAACAGAAGCAGGTTCCACTAAGAATTTTTAAGTTTTTATAATAAAAATATATTACTCAAGATAGAGTAAGACATATACAGTTAAGCCATACCTGAGAGTGGTGTTTTTCTTATGCGAAAAGCAATTGGTGAAAAAGCGGGAGAACCATTATGTGCAGGAGACCCGTCTGAAAACGTGGGACTGGTTATACTTCCCAGACTATAAGCTCTTGTTCCTCCCTGAATAGGACTTGATGAAAACTGACCCTTCAAAATAAAAAAAATCAAATCCACAGAGCATTATTTTCATAATCTAAACTTTGGCTAATATGTATATATAAAATTGTTCTAACTAAAAAGCTTAATATGGCAGCACTGGGAAAGACTAATCCTTTACAATGACAATCTCTATCATTAGTTTAGCTTCAATATTTCAATTGCAGCTCTTCATCTGGACCTTATGCCTCCACACAGGGGAAAAGAGCAATGGACTCAAGCTGTCACGTAATATCAGCTAGGACTATTTTATCCATTATATTTAAGAACTGTGAGAAACCTAAATAGAGAATTAATGCCATCTGTGTATCTAGTCAAGTGTTTAATCTAAATTTCTTACTCATATCACTGCAGATGAAAGTCAGCCACTATTTATATTTTAATGTAATCCATGTTAACTAAATTCAGCAGCAGATAAAAGACAGAAGTATTTCTCCTTAAGAAAACAGAATAGTGGTCATGACCTTGCTTAAGACTATCATGCAAAAAACCAACCAAACAAAACAAAAACAAAACCAAAAAACCCCAACCAAACAACAGCAAAAAAACCAACAAAAACCCACCAAACCAAAACATACCCCCTCACCCCCACATCACTTCCAGCACTGTAATTATATTGTAGGAATTCTTTACTAGGTTACCTTTTCTTTAAGCTACACTACCCTAGTGTAGGTAGGTTTTTTCCATGCACTTCAACCACGAAACAGGTAAAACTGTATCACCTAAACCACTTTAGGTGTGCTTTGTCCACATGGGGATAAGGTTCATTTTGTTTAATTTAAAAATGGACATTACATTCTGTGTTTTAATAAATGTCTACTCATCTGAAAACTCTGGCCGATGGGAAAAAAAAAAAAGCACATTTAGCACTGCACTTCAAAGATCCACAAGTCATTTCTTCCACTATAAATGAGTTTATGAGATTTAAGGGAAATAATTATATTACATGTTCATATCAACTGGTATTGTAGACAGCAATTCATGGATTTAAACGGGACTTTTTTGTATACACATTTTATCAAAAAAAGAAAGGTTTTAACATGCTTTCAGCAAGTCATGTTTTAATTCTTACTACCTTTTCATAACAAAATTAAAACACAATTCCCTCTATGAAAGAATAGCAGCATAAAAAAAAATTTGAAATAATAAAAAGTCAGTAATATATTCTTTCAAGACTTTTGTTCACAATTTTTTTTCAGAATCTGGAATTTGAAAAAAAAAAAAACCAAAAACCCAAGAAAACCCAAATAAAAAAACACCATCTTTTAGTCTAACACCTACTCTCTCATAAAGTACATCCCACCCAGCCCACAAAACAGGCTACTTACTGAACTAGATGTGTCCAGGGGGCTTCTGCACCGGACTGGAGATAATTCTATTGAACAAAGCACTCCAAGTGGCTGACTACCACATGGACTATGCAGAGAAGGGGACAAACATGCCGATACATTCCCATTTTCTTCCAAAAACAGCTTTCTTCTGAGTGATGAAGAGCTCAGATTTTCCTGAGACTGATCTGCAAATTCATCAGTTCTAAAATATTCACCTAGAAATGTGGGGGAGAAATTGTTTCCAGTAAGAACGCAGGAAAAAAATATATTCCATTACAGAGACATATATAATTAAATTAAAACATTTAATCCAATTTACCAATACAGCAACTGATTAATCTGTTTAGGCACCTATCCCAAAGGACTGCTTGTCATCCCTACAAAATGTCACCTCTGTCTACTAAGGTTCATTCCACTTTTGCCCATCATCCCTTAACACTAAAGTCTGAATTTAAAAAATTTAAAAATATTTGCTTGTATCTACTTCTTGGTCTTCTCCCAGAATTGTATTACTCCTCACATCTGAGCTGTCAAACATGGATTATTTTACTACCCAAGCAAACCTAGACTCTTTTTCAGGTCTCCCATATTCTTTGATGGTCTTCATGATACATCCAGAGGCAAAACAGATTAGACTTGAAGAAAATCTAAGCAGTTAGCAGTTTACAGTAGGAAAGCACAAACTAAGACCCATTAAAATATGCTCAGATTTACCAGATTATTTTAGCTTTTTGCTCTTGCTCTATTCTAGTCGGATGTTCCCTGTAGGAGAGATTTTTCATGAATTCCCAAACTATGTATTGATGGAAGCATTTGTTAAGACAAAAAACAAAGGCAATAGATACGGTTCCGGTTTGTTGGCCCACAATCCAGGTTCTGAATTTCAACACTGGGACAGAAGCATGCAGCCAAAATGCTCTGAGCTGGCTGTACCCACTGTCCCACCTATGAACTGGAAGATCAGCCCCTTCCAGCCCCCTTGCCTGAGAAGGTGGCAGCAATTGCTTGATGTAGCACTTATAATCAGACAGTTAATTTGGACTCTTGCCTCCTATCTCAGTAGTCACGGCTTTTTTGCCACCACACAACTTCTATTCCCCACCATGGCTTCAGGTACACTAAAGGCAGAGCTACAGCACAGCTTTACTCAATGCAAGGTTGGGCTTGGAGCCTCCTGGCCAGCATCTGTAACCAAACAGCTCTGCTAAGACAAATTACTGCTCTGTTTGGGGGAGCACGGGGTATCTTCTGCTTATAACCTTTCAGGCATTCAGAACTGTCAACCAATTTCATAGAATCACAGAGCATCTGGAGTTGGAAGGGACACACAGGGATCATTCAAGTCCAACTCCTGGCCCTGCACAGGACACCCTAAGAGTCACACCTTGTGCCTGAGAGCATTGTCCAAATGCTCCTGAACTCTGCCAAGCCTGGTGCTGTGACCACTGCCCTGGGGAGTCTGTTCAGTGCTCAACCACCTCTGAGTGAAGAATCTTTTCCTGATATCCAACCTAAACCTCCCCTGACACAACTTCAGGCCATTCCCACAGGTCCTGGCACTGGTCACCACAGAGAGAGATCAGTGGCTGCCCCTCCTCTTTCCCTCATGAGGAAGTTGTAGATGGCAATGAGGTCTCCCCTAAATCTCCTCCAGGCTGAACAACTTCCAGTTGCCCTCCATATCCCTTCTTTTTTATCTTTATGTCCACACTCATATAATTTTATTTCCGCCGTCGATATCACCGTGTCCTGCAGCCGTAGGGAGGAGGAGAGAAGATCCAGCAGGCAGGAATTGTGCAGCAAGATTGATTTATTTAATTATTTTACAAACACTTTTATAGACGTTTTTCTTCATAGTCTAATTGGACAAAGGATCAGCCACCCCTTGGGGGTGATTGGCTAAAATCCTAAAACATCCATTGTCAAAATATTTTTCTATTGTACCATAAACAAAGCTCTGCAAGGTTGCAGGTGTTTCATTGTTTACAGAACTTCTGCTATTATCTTCCATGAGAGAGAAAAGTATCTCACGGTTTAGAAGAAGCAGGAAGAATTCCTTGCTAACAGCATTTTTGTATCCACATAATTTAAGTCACGCGTCCCATGAAACATGCAGTAACTGTCTATTTAGAATATATACTTAAAACTTTCATTCATACCTTGTTTACAGTATTTCACAAGACAAACACCCAGCCAACAGTACAAAACCAAGTTTTCTATTTAGACATTCATAATTAAATTTAGATATTGCATGACATACCTAGTATTTTCTCTAAATTAAAATCCACTGGCAAAGACAGTACTGTCTGACAAGCAGCTGCAATGAATAAAACCAACAAAATTAGCTTACAGTGACCTTTTACTAAAGCTGTAGAAACAAAATTCACTTTCAAACTGCACTGCAATTGAGCTATTTAAATTACAGCTGCAATAAGGAAAAGTGTTAATTAAAGTACGATTCTGATTTGACAACACTACACGCAGCACACTAGGCTTAGAGATAAAAACCCAAGAGTTTTAAGAATGCCTCTCTAGAGGCTTTTATGCTGAGAAGAGAGGTCTCTGAGAAAGGAGGGATTCAAAAGGGAAGTGGCAGAAGAATCAAAATACCTTGAGGAAAAACAGTATGTATTTATCAAAAATGATGCAGTTTAAAAGATGTATTAAGACTTCTGATATTTACAGAAAAGAATCACGATTCTCTAACCCAAACCAATCCAACATATTAAAGGTTTCTTGAAACTGTAATTTATTGTAAACCTGAAGTACACATTCACTTTTTAATCCAGAAAAAGTATATATACTGAGTTGGAAAAAAATGCTCTCCCACAGTCTACAGGGGACTTAATTTTTTACTTGAAAAAATACAAGAGAGTATAATAGAACAAAATTACTATGAGAAATGGGTATTAAAATTAATAGTAATATACAGTTCAAGAAAAACTATTTCTACAGTTATACTAACAAACAAATAATTTCCTTTTGAAATTGAATAGCCATTAGAAATGGGTTATTTATCTTCAGAGAAAGCCTGTAATTTTAGGCATTGCCTTTTACTCACCATTGCTTTTCCCAGGCTGCAAGCTCAGCTGTCTTCCAATGGGAGAAATGTTATTTATATCTATGGCTGTAAAAGAGAACTTGAATTTAAACACGCACCGCACACAGAGTTTTGAAATGTTGCAACACTAAGTTACAATACTTAATACAACCAAACGAAATTTTTGCATCAATGTTTGGAAGAGATTAGAAAGGAGTACTGAAAAAAGGTTATCACTATAGCTATCAAGAGAATTTCAGCACATTTCTATTCAAAAAAAAGCTTAGTGAAGTAGCATCGACACTGCCCAAAACTTTGTCTCCTCCTGTCCCTACACAAGAGAGATTTAAAACAGACTAGTTCATGCTTAGCTGAACAGGCTGTGTTCAGGTAAAACCTATTTCCAGAAAATCATTCAGTCTGGACTGGAGAAAGGTGAAGAAACACTTCATCTTTTTTATACAGCTCAAGAACACAGACCATTTTCTTTCACCATTCACTTTACCAGATCTCAGATTATGCCTTATGTTCTCTGCCCCAAAAGTGACCATCTTACCACTGACAATTCAAAATACGCTATCCACAAGCTGTATGTCCTTGATAAAAAAATTTAACAGCTTAGCCTTTTCCAAATCTTGCAAAAATCCCCACTTATTTAAGACTTTCATACCAAACAACAGGACATGCAAACAATACATTACAGCTGACATTTGCCCATCTTGTAATCCATTTGTTCTGTATTCTGCTGGTTATATATAAACTTCAATAAGAGCATTAAGAACAAAATCTAACAGTGGCATAAATGAAATAAACTTAGAAAACCCATGACTAGTGGCAGTGAGCTAGAAGGATGACAACAGGAATTTATGCTGCAAATAAGGGTAAAAGAACACAGAATTCCATTTATGATATGCTTATACGGTGAGGAAAGCAGTCGGAATAAGAGGACGTGCAAATATCTGAAGAAAAAAGTGAAGTAGAAGACTTGGCTATCAGCAGGATCAACAAAGTTGATCGTTAGAGATACAAAGTTATGTGTGTAAATTAAAATGGTTGCAGACAGGTTATTAAAGTAGAAAAATTTAAGAACAAAGACCAAGAATAACAAAAAGGAAAAATTATATAAGGCTTTCCATTCATGAACAATTCTTAAACAAAGAAAGCACTTGGAGAGAAGAGCTGAAAATCAATCAGTTGTGCCATATTTTATCACTGGTTCTTACAATTTAAATTGAGGTTAAAAAAAAATATGCTTGATAATTTCTCCAAAAGCTACTTTATTTTGGGTGGACAACAAAAGCAACTTACATTTAGTTGAATTAAACTGAGAAACTTGCTTGCCTTCATGTTCAATCCAAGGAGAAGGAACTATGAGTTTTTTTGTGAAAAACTGGAGTAGAATAAAAACAAACCATCTGAGCACTTTTTAAAATTTTCAACTTAAATTTAGACTAGTATCCTGAACAAGAAAAGAAACGTAGAACATTTCATTATTTTAGGACCAAAGAGATTAAAGAAAAAAACTATTTGATTTGAAGACCCCTGTGTTCTTTATGACACATAGCACTTCAGATCTTTCAAGTCTGCAGAGTGAAAACTATACACAAGTTCCATTTAACAATAATTACTCATTTAAAAAGTTGAATTGTCACTACCACGCTTCTTGCATAGTAGTTTAAAGTAATTATTTTTAAATTTTCAGTTTGTTAAGTTTTATTTTGACAATTGAGCTATTTCACAGAAGTGATAAAGAGACACTGTGGTAATAGTAAAAGTGATAAACCGAGGTTTTTGGCAATATTATTAGTGTTAGAGTATTTGGCTAAATTGGTTAGTGGTAAAACACTTTTGAGTACCTGCACTTCAGTCTTTCTCTGTGAACCAGAAACTATCTATCATCACAGCTGCACTGTGGAACACCCTGACACTGAGGAGATGAACACTATCACAAAGCTTCAAGAAACACATGGCAAATCCTGTTCTCACAATAAATGCAAGACTCAAATTAAGTGAAAAAAACTCAGCTTGAAACATCCAACTATCAAAAGCATGATTTTTATCAGAGACAGGGTTTCAAGCTGTTCAGCTGCATAATCCATTACGTTATACCTCACAAAGAGGAAATATCCCTTTTAATGCAGATTTAGAACAACAGAGCATCTTAGCTGCAGGCCAACTACACAGCTCCTTTACAGAATCATAAAACAATTTTTGTAGAGACAGAAACTGATAGACTTGCCTATCACAGCCTTTTTTTTTGTTGTTGTTTTTTAATTGAAATAACATTGAAGATTTCTGTAGTGAATATTTTAAACACTTTACTTTTCCTTATCTACTAGACAAATGAACAGTGAAAAATAAAATGAAAAATGAATGGAAAGATACAAGCTACCAGAATAAAGTCTTCCACCCAACCAAGCAGAATTTGGAAGAAATTAAAAAAAAAAAATCACAAAAATTCTGCAGTATTTTTAAAAATTTAATGTAACTCCAGCAGTTACTGTAAACCCCCAAATTCTCAGTCATTATTTTTAACCTGAAGTTAACTATTTATAAGAGTTATATTACAGCTACATTACCACTAGTCAAGAAAAACAAAAGAAAAAAATCTGTTGTTTTGACCTACACGTGTCTGAAAGAAGATGGGAAGAAAAAGTGTGTGTGGATTCCAACTACAACTGCAAGGGATGAGGGTGCAAAATTACTTTCTTACTGAAATACAGGCTTCTGGGTTTTGAAATCCTGTAACAGACGTGGATCTTTTCTGTAGATAAAACAAATCAATATTTGATAGCACAAAGTTTTATTACCTCCTCAATAGCTTTTTGCCTTCTGTCTTCTGTCTCCTTATCAATTCTAAGTAACAAATGAAAAACAACTCAATTATCAAAACCAGCACGTAAGTAGGAAAAAAAGTAAAGAACAGCCATATAATGATTTAGAGATGCTCAAGAGAAAATTTATAAATTAAGTTGCACTAAACCCTAAATCTTACTATGTTTTTACATGCAATAGTCTCATACTATAAATTGCACTTTTCAATTCAGTTGATTTGAGAAAGATCTGTACCATTTAAAAGTACATAATTGCAAATATTCCGTTTACTCAGCATGTCTGGACAAAAACTCAATCATAACTGATCTTCCAAAATAATGTCACATGAATATATTTTACTATTAAAGTTAACATGAGATTAGACTTGCACTGTAAAACCCAGCAGAATAAAAAACTGAGCTGTAAAGAATTAAAGGCCAACTGAAAACACTCCAGGAATTTGCACACTCAAATTCCTGACACAGCCCACCTTCCCAGCACAGAATTCTCCCTAGTAAAATACATAGTATGCCACACTTTCTTCAGTTTAGAATACAGTATATTTCAGTTTCTAACAATGAATATGTTTCCTTATGCAGCTTTTAACTTAGTTTTTAAAAAAATATTGTAGTTACTTCAGTTACTTCATGATGTGTGAGATTCTATACTTAGATTTTCTCTAATGGTCACCTTCAAGCCTGACTTTCAGTTACTGCTAAGTAATTTACTGAAGTAATTTTTGAAGCTTATAAATATTCATCATTGTCTTAGCTGAACCACCAATACTTTCATATACAGTTAGTATACCTGAATTACCCTTGAATAATTTTAGAAATCAGTCAGATAACAAGATATTATTAGATACACAAGCACACACAAATGTGCCAAATATATAAACTCTCTCTTTTATGCTTATCAGACTTTGAATATATCTGCAATGTTTGTACATGCCACCTTCAATTACGTCTGCCTAGATGATGCTAAAGTGACAGTTCTATGGAGACACTTGCAGAGTAATTGTACCAAAAAAAAAAAGCATACAATCACTGTATTTTTATGTATATATATGCACTGAAACATGCAAGCATGGACACAGCAAATCTACATATAGTCAATCTAGCCTCTTTCTAGTCACAGCAGATTATTTTTAAAAAAAATGCATCACAGTGGGTATGAAACAGCAGGACAGACTGGAAGGACCCACAGAGACAATGCATGTTTATATCTATGGGCCACATCACTTATTCCTGGAATTGTCACACAAGCCATCTACATTAAAGCTAGTTTGTCTGAGTAAGGTTCCATAAAGAAGGCAATCAAATCCCTAAAAACTTAAGGCTTAATAATGTATAAAAAGCATTAGTCTGAAACCTACAGGCTGCTAGAGGAAGGACAAGAAACATTAAGACCTGGTGACTCAGATACAGATGGGGGCAGCTACAGTCCTATAGCTTTTATTATTCAAAAAGAGAGATGTAGGTTCAGTCAGACACTAAGAACAGCAAGTTACTTCACAGCATTTTTTATGATGAGGATGTTGAAACACTGGAATAGATTGCTTGGAGAGGTGGTAGATGTCCCATCCCTGGAAACATTCAAAATCAAGGTGGATAGGACTGAGCAACCTGATCTAGACAGGTTTGGTTTATTATTCTATTCATGCCATGAGGAGCAGTTCTTTCATTCAAGTTTGTATCTGAGAAACATACAGGAGTCTACAGGATTCACCATTAAGGCCTCCCCTTCGCTACTTCCACCTGGCATGTCATTCTCTAGCACCAGTGTGTAAAACGATCCCTCAAGATAAGCTCCAAATACCAAGACTGTTTTACCCACCACCCGTTTTCCTCACACAAGTTATTTTCAGAGAAAGGAAAAAAGTTCAGATAAGGTCCCCAAACTACTTCAAGTAACTAGCACTGGTCCCCCCTCCTTCACATTAAGTCTAATCTGTATCTTTCGAAGAGAGTGCTAGGGCTTCCCCAGCTAATTTTCCCAAGTCTACCCTTCTGCAGGAGCCCCAGAGACCAAAGAAGCCTCCCTGCGGAGCATTCCGAGAAGATAAACTGTGTTGTAACAAGGAGCAGAAGAGGTAGCCTGGTAATGATCACTGGCAAGACATTTTCTTGTTTCCACTAACTGGTTTTATCTGGCTGTCTACCAAACTGCAATCAGAGTGGATCAGCAGTTCTTAACATTAAAAGGAAGCAGCACAGAGGCAGCCTCATCTAAATATTATATCCATATCATGTAAAGAATTATGTTAAAAGATTTGAATAAAAAGTCTTTAATGCTATGCTGAAATGTTAGTAAAGCAAAAGAACAGTGTTCTAGTATTAAAGCTAAGTTAGCTGCATAAAAATAGATTCTAAGTTACCTAGCACAGCTCAAATACATTCCTTGGCGTCGAATGTCCTCCGAGTCAATTTCCACAGGATTTATTAGAGCAAGCTGGTCAATAGACCATCTGAATTTTCCTGGTGTCTGAAAAAAGAAACGGGCATCTTAATGCTTGCTATTCTAAAAGGATACAAGTAAAATCACAGGACAAATCTCAACAGAACAATACAATCACAGCTTCCATATAGTTCCTGTCAAAGACAATCAAAAGTGTTTCTATTTAAATGATCTACTGTAAAAAAGAATTAGTTAAGTCAGTCAGGCTTTTTATCCTGGTAGTGGTATCACAATGATTTACAAGACACTATCAAGTGGAAGGTTATAGCTGGTATTTACAAACTGAGGTGTCAGTGTCTTCTCAATTTCTGAGGACAGGTCTACTAAAGATACATAACTTGAGATAAAATTAAATTGCCTATTGATTGCACAATCCAAACGGTGGTTCTATGAAAATCCAGTATCCACACCTAACCCAAGTCATCCAAACAGTCTTCCTTTCACTTCCCATTTCTAAGAATACCCGAGTTGCAACGCCATGTACATCCTGCAAAGTCTCCCTCATAAATACCGTGCATACGGCACAATAAAATCCAATTCAGAAATAAAGCAGCTTCACCCGTTTATTTAACAGTTACAAAGTACTGTTCAAATATATTTGGAAAATTATCTACCAAGTGAGTCTTTTTAGTTTCATTATCACAGTATCATCTCTACTGCTTATCACAAAATAATTTCAACTGCAAACCAGTATGTAATTTGCAACTAAAAAAAAAAGTTACAGATACACAAAATCATTAACTTGAATACAAAACCAGCTCACAATAGAAGTGCAATTAAGTTTTATTTGCAACCAGCTTGCTCAGCAAGAAAACTGGTTTTCTCCACTTTAAGTGGGACCAGAGTACCACATCCAATAACTGTTCTTTATCTACTTCCTCCTGGTTTTAGCACTCAAATTGTTAGTATCTAAAACCAAAATAAATTTAGGAAGGGAGGAAGACTAAGTGACAATATCAGTATTTAAAAACAGCATAGTTCTGTAAAGAGAAGAAACTCCAAATGCCACCTAAGTTATTGAGTTTGGTACATACATTAAAGTACACTAAATAAAATATCCTTTTGATGCATTTGAAAATATTAGCACTATATTGGTACAGTTACACAATTAATGAGTAGATCTTACAGATGAGGATTTCGTTGACTTAAAGACTGAAGGACTGGAGACAATCTGCTCCTGAAGAGTATAATAATCACTGGGACTTTCAAACGGATTCAGGATTGTAACTCGTCCTGGAGTTTCTGGTGTTATCTGCATTTTAGCTTCTTCTGTATCACCCATAACACTAAGCTAGACCTGAAAAGGAAAGAGGGAGAGCAAAATTAAGGAAAACAATGAAATCACACTTTTGACATTTCAGGGCCATCCTGAAGGCTTTGGGAAGAGAGGATTAATCATTTTAAGGCACCAGGAATACTTCAAAAACTAACAAAAATGAATTTAGCTGTGGCTTGGACCTACTGACATGAAGTTGATAAATAAGACTGGTACGAACAATTACAAATAAATAGAAACTATAAAAACGAGGTAAGAGAGAACATGAAGAGGAGGATTTAAAAAAAAACCCACCAAAACGAGGGCAAAACAAGCAGCAAACCAAAAAAATCCCAAATCAACCACCAGAAGAGACCAAACGGCCGTCCTGCCCGCACACGGGACGAGCCCGGCAGCTCCGGCTGCGGGGATGCGCGGCGCTGCCCGAGCGGCCGGGGCGGCAATAACGCCCCGGGCAGGTCCCGCTCCGCCCGGGCGCTGAAACCGCCCGCCCTCGGCCGCAACGGGCGGGGGGCAGCCCCAGCCCTCCCGGGCCCCGCAGCTCCCGCGCCTCTGGCCGCAAAGGGGACGGGAGCCCCGGGGGAAGCGCCCCCGCTCAGCCCCTTCTCACACTTCTCCCCGGGACGGTGCCACCGCGCCGAGCCACTCGCCGCCTTCCCAAGCTCCCGCCGCCGAGGAGGCGATGCCGGGAATGCCGGGGGTACGGGCACAGCCACCTGCCGCCGTTACCGGGCCGCCGCCACCGCGCCGCTCCCGCCCCCGCCACCCCGGGCGGCTCTTTAACAAGCCCCGCCCCCTCTGCGGACTCTGACCAATCGCGGCGCGCGGTGTGCGCCGCTGGGCCAATGGCAGGGCTCCCCCTCTCTCGAATGGGCCAATCGCCAGGGGCGCCGCCGCACGAATTCAAAGCAAGCCCGCCCCCGCCGCGCTGGCGCTGCGCCGGGGCGTCACGTGCAGCCGGGGGGGCGGGGCCGGCCCGCGAGTGCGCGGGGCGTTCCGGTTCCGGGCGGCGCGGGGTCGCCATGGCGAGCAACGCCGCCAGCCTGAATGCCGTGAGGGAGACCATGGATGGTGGGTGACAGCCACGGGGCAGGGACGCGCAGGCTGCAAGGGAGAGTGAACGCCTGGCCCCGCCGTTGGCCGTGGACAAGGGCTGCCCTCTTGGGACGAGGGATGCGGGTTGCGGCAGCTGAGAGATGCAGCCCGCAGCAGTTTCTTTTTTACTTCGTGTCACTTCGTGAAACGGTTCAAACACCCCCGCAGAGCGAGTGTCTTTGGACCTGGCGTGGCTTTTCTTGTTTTTTGATTTCGGTTGTTTTTAATTTAACTAACATAGAATACTGGGTGGGGGCTTTTGTGTGTTTATATACATTCATAGATGCGTGTGCATATATACATATTTGCTGCTGTTTCTCGTTCCTTGTGACGGTTAATGCAAGTGCTGTGACCTGGCCCAGTGCATCTTGGGTTTAAGGCGGGAGGCTGGAGGTGCGCGGGACAGAGCGGAGGCCCCGACCCTGTCACGGTGCCAGCGCAGCCCCTGAACTGGTCTGAACCCCGGTATTTTGTTCCTGTGCGTGGCTCACGTCAGAAAACCGACGTAAACTGCAAAAAAACAAAAACCAAAACAACAAAAAAAACCCAAAAAACCAAACCAAAAACAAACAAAAATCAAAAAAACCCGAACTACAACATAGTGAAAAAGCTTTGAGCACAGTAGTCGGTGTTACAGAACTACAATAGTTTCTGCTATGAAAACAATCCGAAAATGCAGGTACTGTTATGGGATAGGAAATGTGAGAGAAGGGGCAGTGGGAGTACTGGGAAATACTTTGGAGAATGATAGGTCATGAGAAATGTGAGCAGATGAGTAAAGTTTAGATGCTCACTTTTGGCCTGACTGTGAGGAACCAAAGCTGCCATGTTTTGGGCTTGTTTCTCAGTGTAGTGTGAAACTCTGGAATTCCACAAAATGCCTATACCAAAAGCTTATATGCAGAGTGGAAAGCAGCCAGGAAGTCTGCTGAGGGTTGTTGAATGTGAAGACTTTCTCTGAAAATGCCCTAATGAGGGAGTAGAGTCTAGGGAGAATGTTCAAGGGGTAGTGCGTTGTTATTTTCTCAGCATCTTCACTTCTCTTGAAGTTACCGCTGCTGTTACAAAAGCATTTCTTAGTACAGACCCTCATGAGTTGAGCCGGTGTAAAAATTAGCATTTCAGCGACTGATCTCCATGCTGTGACCTGCTGCTGGAGGCAAGACAGGACTAGCAGGGTCATTATGGCCCCTGTGATGCTGCAAGAGGGTAAAACCATTTTGTGCAGATAGAGAGACTTCTTTGGGAAGGACAGAGAATCTCTGACAACTTCCCTCTTTCCACTTCTGTGGGAATGATTTAGACAGGAGGGACAATAAAGACAAAGTAAGGCTTTTGAGAACAGGTATAGAAAGTGCACTGATCTTTAGATTTAGGAGCCCAGGCTTCCTGTGTAACTATGTGTATATTTTATTTAGGATAGATATAGACATTTAGCAGTTGTTGTTTGTAAAGTTGTTAAGAGCTCAGAATTGTTGTGGAGAAACTGCTACATCTCTCTGCCAAAGACACTGCCTCAACACCTAAAGATTAGAAAGGGCTTCATCCCTATCTGGAGTCCAAAAGCACAGAGGGGTCTTACAGCCTACCTTTTACCTAATTGGCAGGCATGTTAATTGTTGAATTCTTCACTTTTTTCTTTAGCTTTTCAAAACCCATTATCCAGTATTAAATTTCCTGAACCAGGAAAGCATGGTGTTTGTGTTAAAAGCTGTAGCTTTTGGCTTATGCTAGAAAATTGAGCATGTTGTTGAAGTTCAAACAGCAATGGACATCTACCATGTTCACACTGTAGAGGTACAGTAGAAGTTAAATGTTGATGAGGAACAATTTTGATCATTGAAATTTTTGTAGTCTGTAGGGACTAAACTGCTTTTTCATTTTTTTCTGTTGCAGTTCTGTTTGAGATTTCAAGAATATTAAACACTGGCTTGGATATGGAGACATTGTCTATTTGTGTGCGGCTTTGTGAACAAGGGATAAATCCAGAAGCATTATCATCTGTTATTAAAGAACTTCGTAAGGCTACAGAAGCTCTAAAGGTAATGCTCTAGTTTAAAAAGCTTATAAATTTGTTTTTAAGAGTAAGATGTACATGCAACTTGCTATGCTTCAGTTTGTAAAATGTAGTTGGATATGACTCGTTTTTAAATCAAGAAAATTAACTGTTCAATAGAGGAGGCAATAAATACAACTGAATTCAACGTGAAGCAGGAAATGGTATAAATAACATGTTTTGTAGAAAAGAAATAATTAGACTAACTCTTCTGAAGGAAAAGAACCACAACCAAAACTCAAAAATTTTTATTATGGTCACCATTTGTCCCCTTACCTGCATAATATCACAATTAGGTTTTTCCTTTAACCAATATCACCTCATTTCTACAACCTCAGATCTAACAGTGCGCAGCAGTGCTTGTAAACAGTTACATGCAGCTTGTTAACATAATCTTTACATATTGCTTTTACCCCCTTAACCTGTGCTTTGAACCTTTCCGAAGACTAACAAGAGGGGATTTTGTGATGTGTGTATATGTAGGGCTTTTCATATATGAATATTTACCTGTTTAACTAGTAGAGGGTAACTGTGGTTTAAAAAAACTTCTCGCTTGCCTTTTAAAGGATTTTCATTCTTTACTGTCTACCTAAACATCACAGTCATGACTTTTGTGTTTTGGGTGTTTTTGGTAGGTGGAGGGGAAGCCTATGTCTTGCTTCTGTTCTGAAAGACTGCATCCTTTATTTTTAACTTAGCATTTTTTCTATACTCATGCATATTTTGTATTTGTGTCTGTGCTTAAGCATATGCTTGCATGTGTATTTAAGTGTGTATAAGTAATTGAGGGCTATTTTACTGCTTCCATTGCTTTCACTGCTTTACCATTCCTGCTGCTCTCCTCTGCATGTTTGTCCCATAACTGGTTTAAAACCTACCAGTGTCAGTCTTCAACAACCATGCCTTGTTGACAGGGTTGAGTTATTCAGTAATAAAAATACTTATGTTCTTAATCAAATAATTGGCAGTGTGATTTATGCAGTTATGATTAGTGTCGTTCTTCTGAGTTTTGTGTCAATAATTTGTCTGTGTGGATGGGGTAATAATTACCATAAGTTATATAAAGTAAACTCCAAAGGTAACTATATTTATGCATTTGAGCCTTTCTTGAAAGTATTAGGGTAAAATGTACAAGCTTAAAGCTGCTTAGATACAGGATGTAACACAAGCAAACATCAGTGGCTCTTTTAGTAAAGGGTAGTGGCAGTTGACAGCATTTTTTTTTTTTTTTTAGAAAATACTAGTGTTCATTAGAAAAAAATGAAAGTAGCTTTTTTTTTAGACCTTTAAGTTCTCTAGGTAAATTTAAAAAGTTACAAGAAAAGATTAGATTTAATCTACGTTATGTCTCTTTTGGTGACTTGGAATAATTTTTTTTCTGTTTCTAGGCTGCTGAAAATATGACAGGCTGACATGGAAAAACATCTCTGCATGAGAAGCATGCCAAGTTAAAATTAACAGGAGCTCTGAAGATTGCCACTATTAAGAAAAAAAAAAGAAAGGAGTGTATGTGAAGGTTTCAGAGTATTACTGTAATGTTTTTCAAAACAATGGTGTATATTATAGCTTTGAAAAGTTTTTAATAAGTTCACTAGTAATATTATTACTTGGTATTTTTGTGAACTGTTTGTGTGTATTGTGCAACTGCTCTTCTTTGGCATCCTATACTTCTAAAATCATGCCAGATATTGTACATTTGTTGAATTTAATATGCACCAACAGATCTTTTTATAATGAGTGTAGCTTTGTTATTGCATCCTTTAGAAGTGCTAGTATATTCTGGGTTTTATCTCTTGCTTTGATGAAAAACTACATGTACAGTTTTAGTCTTGCTTTATGGTCCAGATAAGAATGAAGCCCATACTAACTTTATTTTAGAGGAAGGGCAGTAACTTAAGTCCTAAGCTGAAAGTAATAAATAAAGCATTTTTTAAATAATGTGGCTATTGAATTGTCCTTTTGATTTCAATTCAAATTACTGGGAAACAGTGTTTCACTTAGATAACAAAGGTTCTTCAGCTATCCATGTAGATATGTATGTAAATTTAAATTCTGGATGACATGGAATGTTTCATGGAGATAGCGTGCTGCATTTGTTGCACTTATACAGGATCTAAAGGCTGTATTGTTACTGCAATACAATGGTCAGTGCATACATGAGAAGCATCTGATTTGGTTGATAGGTATCAGTAAGTCTTTAAGCAGCTGCTTGGTACAGGAATGTCTTCTCATTTAGCACTAGTAACCTTCACTGATGCCAAAACAAGTGTTAATTTCCAGTAAGCATCCTTGCATCTGGGAATTCTACTCCATAAGAAAATGTTTTCTTGTGTGTTCTTCATCTGCTGCTGTTTAAGCTTTTTTTTTTTATTTAAGGTTTTTTGACTTTTTGTTAATGGTGGTTTCAAAGTGTAGTCCTAATGGGACCTAAAGCAACCTGCAGGGTTAATAGGGCAAAGCAGATTTCAAAATGAACCTGGAATCTTAGTTAAGCCTAAAATTACATTTGTGCAGAGATAAAAAGTTCTTTTTACTTTAAGAGTTTACATCATATACACTCTGGGTCATAGCTCTACAAAAAGCAAGGAAGGAAGCTAAATACTTCATATTGCTGGCAGAGAGAATAGAAAAATATTTATACTGCAGTGAATCACTTACCTTTATTTCCAGTTAGCCTGGCCAACAAGTCATTCCAGGAAGATGCTGTAAATAACCAAACTGGGGAATTTTTAAGTGGTTTTATTTTGCACACTCACAGCATCAATTTACAAATTGACTTTAAATGTTCATAACTTGAATATTGGCTGTATGAAAATATATCAACAATGAAATTTATCTTAGGAAATCTGAAAATTCAGTAAAATACCATGAAAACTCCAGTCAGATCAGCACAAATGAGCAATCAGCTCTCTTAATTTTCTCTGGACTGAGTAATACATGTCAACAATGAGAAGAGGCTTGGGAAGCATTCTTGCTGGTCTCAGGAGTCACATCTAAGTCTGTGAGATTTCCCTTGTATAACTTAAACTCTGAAAGTTTGCTGTAATTATAGCAAATGTGCCCAAAATAATACTGAAATTTTATTAGAATACATGTTTCTGCTGGTGCATTTCCTTTTCCTCCATTGCCAGATCTTTGGGTAATACAGGAAGTCTGATGACTTCCCTTGAATGTCACTCTATTGATTAGTTTGCATTTATGTATTTCCAGGGTTTTTTCTGACTTGCTAGCTCAATTTTGGTTTGGGTTCAATGTCTGAAATGCTTAAAACCAGCTTGCAACTGCAATATGAGAATTTATACATAATTGATATAATTTATATGATCTTCAACTGTCCAGTAAATTGCATCTACCATTTTACCATCTGTAAGCGTACAGCTTTTATGTATTTAGACATTTTCTGGTAGACCATTTGTTCTGCAGAATTACAGAAGGGCGTGTGTTTGACATTCAAAACCCCAATTTGATTTCTGTAAAATTAAAAATGCATTATTTCTCTTTATTATGTGGAACTAAAAAGGGAGAACATGCTGTTTCTTAAAGGTGGTGTAAGAAAACTCCGACTGCTTTTGGTTTGGGTTACCATCCACAACAAATACAATAAGTTTTATTTTTCCTCTTCCTGGTGAAACATGATAAAGAAAATCCCTCTAGTAGAAAGTTTCATACTGGAAATGCTTGTGCTGCAAGGTAAGTGTATCACTTCAATAGCATCCTCACTATGTGAACATGAGTGCTCAGACTTGGCGCTGATGACTGAGAAGTCTTGGCTGCATTTGTAACACACATCACCTTCTATCACATTTAACCAAGAAGCCGAGCAAACAGCACGTGCTTTTCCTCTCTGCTCCTTACTTACATGCTCTTGGAACTCCTGAGAAGATAAACTAGGAATATCTATACAGGTCCTGACCGAAGTTGTTTTTTCTAACACAATAGCTTCTTTTGTAGTTGCAGGCAGCTGCCTGAGGAAGGATAAGAACAATGCAAGCGCATTTGGTTGCTTTTCTTCTGTGTTCTCCTGGCTTTTAAATGTCTTCTATTCCAGGCTTTCCTGAACATCATATGGTTTGTCTATTTAGTAATTTTCAATGCTGTTTTTTCCAGTACTTGGCTAGTTTCCTTTGGACTATATATGCTTCCTGAGTAACAGCAGCCTTTATCAATAGATGGCTGTTGCATAAAGAATTGCCACTTCTTGTTCGTTTGGAGCCTGATTTTCACTAGTTTAATTTAATGTCCCTTGCACAGTAAACTTTTTTCTACCGTGCCATGTTCTGCAGATATGTAACTCGCCTTTAAACTTCCTCTTCTAAACTGAAATGCATTAGTATTTGAGTGACCAAAAGCATGGAATAGGATCTGTATTTACTGTTGTTTGAAACTTTTCTGGGTCTCATACATTATTTTCTGAGACGGGAACCAAAAATGCATGCAACATTAGCCATGCAGTTAAGTACTAGGCCTGCTTGATTACTTTCTTGTTCTTTATTCCTTTTCTAGTAATTCCTAATATTTGACTTGCTTTTTTAATTTGATCTGAATGTTGAGCTGTTTTTATGGCATTATCTAGGGTAATTGCAGGATCTCACTCTTTAGTAAAGTGATAAGCTCAGAGGTTATTTTTTCATATGTGGAAACTGTGGTTGTTTATCTCCATGTGTATTATTTATTTGTTTGTGCTGAATTGCATCTGCCACTTTTTCCTAAGCAATCTTCCATGTGTTTCTGCAGTTCATCACAGTTTGCTAGTAGTCTTGCTACCATCACTGATTTTATCATTGGGAAATTTTGTTGTTTTATCCCTTTTTTGAGGTTAATTATAAGTAAGTCATGCAGCACACAATGTATCAGACTGCAAAGGACCACTGGTGACCTAGAGCAGGAGCTGACCATTTATTTTCATTCCTTTTCAGTGATTTAGAATAAAATGCATCATTTTTACACCAGTCTTCAGTGTCACTTCATTTTACACACGTGTCTTCAGTGTCACATACAGCAGCTCTGACTGTGAGTTTAAGCACAGTTGTGAATCCAGTCTTGCAGAGAGCGTGGCATGCTTGATAACTATCAGGATCCCCAATGTTCTTTCCCACCTGCTGCTGTTTAGGTGAGCAAATACTGGTTCAATCCTAGATTTGCTTTTTGATTCAATCAACTAGTTCCTTCTGATTTTAACTCGTGTGCTTTTGCAGGCACCCTTTATTCCAGGGACTGGTCCCAGCAGGCTGCACACCAGAGCAGTCTGTTCTTCCCCAGCACTTTCCGACTTCAAACATCCCATCTGCTTTTATGTGCTCAGTTTCGTGCTACAGAAACACTGCAGTTTTTATTATTTGAATATACTTTAAATTAAAAGGCACAAAAAATGACAATAACTTGGACTCAACAGTGATGCATGATGTAGTATGGCTGTAGACAACCTGCTTTAAAGAGGAGCTTTACATTACTATGTGTGGTCTGAGCTAGGGACTTTGTCAGGTTAGTTTACTTTGAAGATTCAACTCTGAGTCACAAATATTACTGCTTAATTAAAGTTTGAAAACAGAATTTCAAAGAATGAAAGGTATGTCAAAGTAATTTCAACCTTTAAAGGAGTGAGGGCAGGGACAGAGAGTTTCATACCAGTGACCTCACGCCAGTACAAACATCCAGCTGCTAAATTTGGGATTTTATCAGCAAAGACTGAAAGATTAAAAAAGTCAGGTAACAAGAGACAGGATGAGAGGAAATGGCTACAAGTTGTGCCAGGAGCAGTTTAGATTAGATAGTAGGATAAATTTCTTCACAGAAAGGATTGTAAAACATTGAAACAGACTTCCCTGGGCAGTGGTGGAGTCACCATCCCTGGAAGCATTCACAAAATGTGTGGATATGGCGCTTCAGGACATCTTTTACTGGTGAATGTGGTGGTGGTGCTGGGTTGATGATTGGACTTCATGATCTTCAAGGCCTTTTCCAACGTTAGTGATTCTGTGTTGCTGTATGCTTCAATTTATGCAGGACAATTTTCTGTTAAAGCACCATCGGCATCATTCAGTAAAAGCACAAATGTACTGTGTTGTTCCCTGTTTTGGTGTCATGTTAGCTTGGGAGTGAGATTTGAAAAAGAAAAACCAAAAAACTTTAAAAAGTGGTGAAACCAAAATCTCAGGATTTGAAAAATGGTAATTTGAGAAGGATTCTTGAAGCATCATGAACAGATACTTTACTGTGAGGTTTTTGTGAATTTGTAGGAAGGGTTCCTGTTATTTACAGAAAATCGTTCCATCAAGTAGAAATAGTGAAGTAAAACCGTAATGCTGTCTATTTACTGCTTCCAGACCCACTGTTTATGCTTCAAGAAAGCACAGGGATAATTTAAATGAAGCCATAAAACTGTTTTGGGATGGGAAAGCAAGCCTGAAGAGGTCTCAAAGCACTCAGGGGCTGTGCAGGTTCTCAAAGGGAAGTTGAGAAGAGATGTAATGACCCTAGTTATGCCCTTGAGCAAAAAGGAAGTCTTGTGGGTACATCTTTTTAACCTGACAGAGAAAAGCAGATGCAATAGGTGATGTTGGAGAAATCAAATCTTAAAAATAAGGCACAACTTCCCAGGAGTGAAAGTAAGTAATCTTTGACATAGCATATTAGGGAAATGACAACTGGTTACTGCTTGATGTTGTTAAAATGAAATTAAAAGTACTTCTAAAAGATGTTATAATCCAGTTTCTGGGGCGAAGTCTGCAATACCTCTCTGCAGGGTGTCAGAGAGGCTGGCTGTAGCAGCCTCTGTCTGCGGAGTCTGTGAAGGGCAGTGTAAAACAGCTCTAAGTAAAAGTAATGTGAGGAAAATTAGGAATATTTAGGATGACTATCAGTGGTGTTTCTGTCAGTAAGATAAATGGAAGCCTGGCTTCCAAGATATTTAAATGTTACCTGATGAAAAAAACCCAAACACCACAACTATTAATTATCTGCACTGGAAATCTGGAATATATTGAGTCTAGGCACTTTTATTATCACTTTATAAATGTTCTTATTTTCTCACCTCCAATTTTTACACGTAAGAAGAGACCAGCTCATGAAAATGGATCTCTGAAAGAGCTCAGTGGTGTCATTATGTAGGCAAGTGGGAGTTTAATGCTCAAATTTAACTTTCATTGAAAGAGATGGAAAATGAAGGAGTGAAGAAGATGTCAGGCTGTACTGTGGTTACCCAAGGAAGCAGCCAGGAGGACCCCTTACTAGGGAAGGAGGCCTCACGAGGGTGAAGAGTCTGAGGAACATCCCAGCTTGAATTTATTAATGATTATTTTATTTGTACACCAGATCCAAATTTAGTATGTTTGAAGATAGCAGCAGTTATTTTCCTATTTAATGGACAGGAGATAGAGGAAAGAGAGACTTAGGTGGTCACATTGCCTTGGCATTTGGCTTTGAAGCTGGCACTGGTAAGACAATAAGGCTGCCAATCCCTCCTTGCATTGCTGCCTGTTGTGGGTTGTGAGGATGTGACTTGAAGGAGCTGAGTTACCAGCTCTCATTCCATCCCACTTTCCTGGGATACTGGAAAAGCTCCTCATTTCTTCTTGCATTCTTGGAAAGCTGCTTGGTACACACCCTGGTTTTGTTCCCAAGCCAGTTTATAGGGACATATGGTTGTTAACAGGATTAATTATAATTTTGTGAGGGGACAGCTAATCAAGGACAGAGAAGTAGTCTCATTCCTGTGACCAGCGCACTTGCATTGAATTCAAAGCCTATAGTAAGCAGCAGGTAGTTATTTAGTATTTGTCATTCACATCTGTGAAAACCCCAGGATGTTAAAATAATATGCACATAAAGGCTGAGACTTTATGGTACATAAATGCTGCATGATCAGTGTTAGGGAAAAATATTAATACTTTGCAAATACAGTGCTCTAGCATATATATGATTCAGTCAGGGGTTTAAAGAAGAATCATACACTAGACTTGCACATTTTGAAGTAAAGATACAAACAAAAACATCTGGACAATCATTTCCTAGGACATGTAAAGAGGAGGCTTGCTATTCTCTTACGTAAAATTCAGGATGCACTTTGAATTGTGTAAGATATAGGATATACAGAGATACAGAGTGAAGAAAAATTCAGGCTCTTTCCAGAGCAAGTGCTTCTCTAATTCAAAAAGGAATGTTTTGTTTAGCTTCACTTCAGGTAAAACCTGTCACAGGCATAGGAACAACTCAAGGTACATGCACAGCTATTTATTCCTACGTGCTGTGATGATTGCTCTCATTGAAGGCAGAAAAATGACTCTGGTGCATACACAGACTGACAATCTGGCCTGCACTTTTAGCAGGTATTTCAGACTATGTATTTCACTGGTAAGCATGATATCAGTAATAAAGCTGCCAGTCTTTGTACATTAGTGGCTGTCTGCTCTCATTAGATGGCTTCACAGCAGCTGTTCCATTTTTAGACGTTGGGCCAAACTCAGCATTGGCCCTGTGAAATTTTACAAAAGTTAGTGAGAATAGCAATAGAGCACATGAATCAACAGGGAATACGGATTTTGTTCATCTTAAGTGTGACCAGGTGGGGGAAATAAAGACATGATTTTGCTTGGGAAAATCCTATAGTTTTCGCATGGGAGGATACTCCAGTTAAAATAGGTTATTTTCCTTCATCTAAATATTAAAAAATAATAATTAAAATTAAAAGGAAAATTATTTTTCTAAAATTCCAAAGATTTCCTTCAGTGTAGTGTTGTAATTTGTCATTCTATGTCTTGTATTCCCATTTATCTTCTGTGAGTTGGGTTTTCTGCCAACTCTATCTGCCACAATTCATTATTTTCTTCTCTCCTTTCCCCTCAGTTTTGATTCTCTCATTAGAGTGGGTCAGGCTTCAATGTTTTCAAATTTCTCATCAGTCATTTCTACAATATATCCTCAAGATAATCAGACACTATTCAATAACAGTTTTCTTGGAGACGGATTTTTCTGCTGGAAATGGTTTTGATAGAATTATTCTGATTGGTTGTCATATGTGCACAGCTATCAGAGAAAGTGGAGTTGTGCAATGTCCCGCATGCTCAAATCTGCTCGGTGTCCTGGTGCACAAACTTCTTTATTTATGTATCCCTAAAATACTTCTAGAATGGTCTAGTCTGCAGTGTAGGTATCCAAATGCATTGGCAAATATATGGCAGTGTTGTGTGTAGAGAGATCACATAAATATCAGAGATATCCTTCATTCTTCTAAAACACACCTTTTATTTGAGTTTTGCTGTTAATGTTCTGTGATGTGTCCAAGTCACATTTGGTGTCTGTTTATAGTTTTAGCAAAAAAACTCTAGGGGAAAAAATCTCAGTGCTTTGCCCTCTTTCTGATTTACTCGGCTTTATCTGTCCCAACTTCTGGGATTATCAGCAGACAGAACCTAATTGGTGTTACACACCTTGACATCCACAAAAATGACTATTTTGTCTGTGCAACAACTAAAGTTTGCTGCTTAATAATTTTATTAAGAAGGTACTGTTATCATACATGTTTTCATGTTTATGTCAGCAATTTTTTTAAGCCCTTCCAATATTTGTAAAACACAAAGTAGAAGAATAAATAGAAGTATTACTGAAAACTGTTGCATATTCCACTAGATGGCAGGCAAACATTTGCAACCAGCGCTGCAGCATTGTAAAATATCCCTCTATTAGTTTTGTATAGATTCTAATAAATAGTATTTTAGGATCAATTTCCCATTTAATGAAGGACTGGTGCAATTTAACCTTTTGATTTATTTTAAAAACATTTTAAAAGTAGAAGGAAGAATAAAAAAGTGTGCTATTGATCACATAACTTTGGCTCAGAAAAGAGAGAACTGAGGTTTAAGAACTTAACCTCTTGTAATGTTTTTATATAAATTTTATTAAGAAGGGATATACCAGTGGTGAAATGGCCACAGAAGAGCGAGTTTTCAGCATGGCAAATGGGGAGTGGCATCTTTTCCTTTTCATTCAGAGTAATAGAATTTACACAAACTGTCTTAGAAACTGCACTGAAGGAAGTTCTGTCACCCGCTGTAGTTCATAGCCACTTTAGCTTTTCCTCTTTTGTATTTAAGTGCTTTCTGGCAGTTACTCAGCAATCTGCAGTGTTTTAGACAAGAAGGCATACTCAAGGTAAGGGTGCCACTTAGACTAACCAGCGTAGGAAGATATAACTTCCCTGCTGAGGATATGCCAATGGATGTACCAATATCACAGCAGCATCACAGTTTAAAATAAATACCAAATAAAGAGTCAAATTTATTAGATGTGGTAGATTACATAAGGATTAAGACAACCCCTATCATTTCCAGCAGTGAAAATAAAAGGTAGAGGCAGGATGAATACTCCCACCTGCCCTCTGGCAAGGAGCTCATTTCTGTCCACCAAATATGTGTCTCAATCTCTTTCTTCTCTTTGTTGTCCAAAATGAGAGGGGAATGGAAGTAGGATGGAGATTTCCTGAAGTAGGCTGTTTAAGGGGGTAGGATAGAAGTGCTGTATTAATCAGCCTCTCTCCATAGATGATAATCTTTCAGGGACAAGGTGTAGCTCCCAGTATAATCAGATTAGGTTATCAAGGGTTAATGAGTGAAAAGAGAGCTGTCCCCATCTTCATCCCAGTACTCCCCACACCCACTAAGCCCTTTCCCAAATAGTTAATAAAATTGCAATTTTATACATTATGGTGGTAGTACTTTTGGGGAAAAAGAAAAACAAAACCCAGACTATTTCAACTATCCTTTAACCTTTGTTTTTCTCTGCAGTCAGTGGAGAGAGGGGCAAAGAGAGCGCTAAAATTATTCTGAATTGCTCTCTAAAGGAAACTCTCTATTGACTGAAAAGGTAACCCAAGGAGACCAGTATCCTGAGGCTAAGATTAGTCTTTGCAAATATTCCCATTAGATCACCTACTCTGACTTCCTGTATTTCACAAGCCTTTGAATTTCACCCAACAACCTCTCTATTGAGTTCAATAGCTTGTGTTTAGATAAAGCATATCCAACAAGACATTTATTCTTTAGTTGAAGACATTAATAGAGATAGTGTATCCACTGATTCCTTTGTTGGTTTGTTCCACAGTTAATCATCTCCACTATTAAACTATGTGTGCCTTATTTCTTGTTTTAATTTACCTGGCTCAAGCTCAGTACACAGCTGCTTGTTATGCTCTTTCCTTCTTAACTAAAGAACCCTCTAGTGTGTGGGCTTTTCTCCTGAGGGAGCTATTATAATCAAGTCACCACTCTATCTTCCTTTTGATAAGCTGAAAGGATTTTTTCTTTCTGTAAAACATTTTTCTTCTTCTCTCCAGTACTCATTCTGGGCTTCTTTGCAACCTATGGGGTTTTCCCCTTCCCTTCAGTCTGGTAGCAATCTCACCTTTGCTGTGTGGAGATGAGATCTATCTGATTTGCTCCAGTATCACACTCAGAATTCCCTTTGCTTAATGCTTCCTTAGCAGTCCCTTAAGTCCTTTCTGGAGTTACTATTTCAGAGAAGTTGGTCCTCCACCATTCCAGGATGGCCCAACTTGTTGCCTTAGCTTTTCATATATCTGCATTAAAATGGCTTTCATTTGAGTTGGTCCATCTTACTGAACAGTTCAAAACCCTCTTTCTATCTGCTTTCTCTTTACATTTGTCACTCTGCCAGCTTTTTTGTAAGCTACAAACCATATCAGCAAATTTCTTTTCATTTAATTCCAGGGTACGCATGACAAAGCATCAGCTCAGCTACAGAACCTTGTAGCACCCTGCAAAAATCAGGATGGTTGCTCCTGCTTGTGTGTGATCTTGCATTATATAATATGGCCACAATGTGTGTTTGTGTATTTGCCCTTTCCTTGTTAAAATCAAGTCTCAACATTGTCTTTGCTTTTGAGTACAGATTTTTGGAAGACTTATCCATTTCTGAAGCTTATGGGAGGAGTTTTTATTGAGACTGCGTAAGCCATTAAAAAAATAAAAGGCTGTCATGTTTTCTAAAGTCAGAACTCCCATGAAAGTCCAAAAGCATGCAATTACAGATAGAGTGGTGACTTGATTATAAACCAAATTAATAATCCCATCAAGGAACAAAGTAAGTTTTATTTAACAAGACCTATTTTCTACAAAACCATGTTGACCATCATTAATTACATTCATTCCTTCAATTTTGTATTAATTGAATCCCACATCAACTTATTAGCTTTTCCATTAATTTTCCCTGGCTTTTTTGTGATGCTTACTAGTTTTAAGTTACCTGGGTCATCACAGTTTCCCTTTCAAAAGAATGGTACAATGTAAGTGCTAATTCAAGAATTATCTAATTTCTCCAGAGTTTTAAATACAGAGCACTAGACTCAAGATCTTTTGCTTTTTTCCTTAATCCCACTATTTTCCTTAACTGTGCATACATAGCTCCTTTGTAGTTCCAAACGTGTACAACAATATATGATGTACTATTTTAATATTTCTGTTTCCTACAATTTTGTATGTCTTACTCTTTTATCTGCTCTTTGTAAATATAGAAAGTAGACAGCGCACTTCTCTGATTGCAGACAGTGTCCAAATATGGAAATTCATTTGTTTTTACTGGTTCAACTGAAAATTAAGCATTCCTGATTGCTGTGGGTATCTTTTTTGCCAGAAATGTGTAGCTGTTGCAAATGAATCCTGTTGTTAGAGCTGACTGTATGGGAGTCACCAGATGGCACTGTTGCAAGCGTCTTGTTGATTCTTTTGTCTGGAGGAGACTACATACAAATAGGCCTTGAAAGGTATACTTAGTTGTTATTTGTTTATTTTTCCCTTACAGTAGCCCAGCCGAAATCTAGCCCAAGCTAAATATTTTTTCACGGGCTTTCTGATAGTCCAAAGGTTTTGCCTACGAACAAGCTAAACATATGCTCAGACTACAAACCTTGCAAGAACCAGGTGGCCTAAGGGGTGGCCAAGACTATGACGTTCTTCAAGTGTCCAAAATGTTTTTTGAAAGTAGGAGTCATCCTTTGGAGAGTGAGAAGTTTAAGCATCTCCTACAGAGCCTAACAACATTTAAAGCATCCCAAGCCACATAACATTCTGTTATTTTCTTCTCTGAGCCAGACAGAAAGATAGGGGAATTTATAATGTGTCATTACCAAAATCAAGAAGAAAAAGGGGACTAATAAACTTATTTTAGTGTAATGCATCTTCTGATGAAGTTCTGAAAAACTTCATAAGCCAATTTCAAGAAGAGTACCCAGAGAAGAGTAGCAAGACAGAGGACTGACAATGACAGTGACAAAAAAACGATGAGGCTGTGTAACGAAGCTCCTACATCTCTTACACTTGTTTGCTTATCAAAGTGCTTATTTTAGTAAATTCACAAAAAACAAAACTTGCAAGATTATATTGAATACCATTGCAACTATATATGCTACTTTGATGGCTTTGGGTTGCATATTTCCTATAAAATTATTTTCATACATTAGTAAAGCTGTGAATCCAGCTTACTTGTTTAGGTCCTGTACACTTACGCCTTATTTGTCTATTTGCTACTCAGTAAAAGGATTATGCCTGGCTGTGTACATGTGAATGTACATATACATGCTTAATCTTTAGTTTGCAATGTACAGCTTCAAAGTGTGAAGCCTTGACACTTAGCAGCTGGTTAAACACCACTGAACTACTTGACATTGAATATGTAGTTATTTTCTCAATTAAAATACCTGATTGCATTCAATAGATTAAGGATAACCAGTTTCACCGGGAATGTCCCCATAAAATACCTGTCCAGGTGCAACCAATCCCAGCTAAGCAAAAAGAAATTATATCCATATTTATCAAAATGCATAATCTTTGTATTTTATATATATATTATATATATATATAATGTATGTTTTATATATTATATGTATGTTTTAAAGTAGACTCACACCACGTCCAGCATAATTCACTGGGGAAATGTAATTTGATTTATTGACACTCAGCAAATCCTTGTTCATATAAAGTGAAGCACAGCAACATTAGGATATACATTTAACATAAGCTCTGTGTTTTAAAGCTGTGTCCAAAATAAATGCCCTCCAAGCAGCATAGAGTACCATTTCTCTCACTGGAAGGTGGGAGGCTACCAGTCTTGTACAAGTATTTCCTAGAGTTTAAGGTGGAATGTTAAATAAATATTTTAATTGCTTCTATAAGGTTATTCATAGCCACTTCAATCCAAGTTCACTGGCTTACCACATTCTCACTGTGACTTTCCATTTCTAAGTAGGCAGCCATGTTGCACAGCAGTGATTTTGCTGCATCTCCTTTAGCTGATGGTAATCTTTCTGCAAAGAAGTAAGAACTGTTATTAGAACACTGTGTTAAACCATATATGAAAAAGAAAATTCCTCTCAGGAGCATTTCAGGAGCTAATGCCTCTTGCAGCCCTGTGCTGTAGGTAGGGGTTGTCCTCCCTCTTGCCAGGCACCTGCTGCTGTTTTTTACCTCTACTGGATGTATCTCAAATTGCCAGTTTATATGCATTGATGAGTAAGGGCCTTCAGATAAATGTACAAAGGTGTTTCACATACTATGGAGATAAAAGACACATATAAGCACTTCAATGGATTCCTTGAGTTGTCTGTAGACACATTTTTTACATTTTTTCCCTGTATCCCTTGCCAACATTAATCAGAGTCACCTTACTCTGTGTTCTCCAGCAGTCATTTACATGCCATCCTCACTACACCTTTTACTCACTTATGTGCCTGCTGTTGCTGGGTTGGGGATAATATTTTCTCAGGCCGCAGCTGCAGTGTTAATCCATGTAGTACTTCTGTCACCTCCATGTGGATTATTGTAATTCCTTTCTGGTGTCTACCTGATTGCAAAACTTCACAAGTTCTGTTTTACATAAAATGCTGTGGTTGACATGCTTATTCATCTTAAACCAAATTAGCATATCACTCTGGTCTTTTGATCCATGCTATGGCTGCCAGTCAGAGCAGTGCTTCCTTCCTATTCGACCTGGCATGCATTGATGCGTGATGATGGATTCTGACCGCAAGCATTAATGCAAGTATATAGTTTAGGCAGTAAAATATTGCCTTGCTCTTTTTGCACACTGTAAACTGCCTTTTTCTTTGCTTTATATCGATGTACTAATGCTTCTAACAGCCATGTTTAAGAATAATTAATATATTCCTAGGTATTAAGAATGGGAATGCATTCCTCAAGCTTTCTAGTTGAAATAATGCATCCTCTATCTGCAGAAAGTCATGTTGTAAAGTTATTTTCTAAATGAGGCTTTTACTGCACAAACAGGACTCCACTCTTTGCTGGTTCTTCTTACATTATGGAATATGGAACAGTTTAAGCCTCTGTCTGCATGACATTTTAGGGAATAGCATTGTAAGGAAAGGAATTCACAAGCAACTTTCCCCAGACTCTATCCAGAGTTTAGGAGTGTTTAGCAATACAGGAAATGAAGGCTAAATGTCATTTTTCCTGACACATTTCCATGGGGAATAATACCACCAAAGCACAACATCGTTCTATTTCAGATCTAGGAGTGTAGTATGAATTTTGTTGTTGAGAACATAATTAATAAACTACAATTATTTGAAGTGCACCTATTTAAGAAAAATTGATGATAAAGAATGAATGTCTCAGAGTGTTACTGTACTCTTTCATACCTATATAGCCCATGAAAGCACTCATTTTGTTTCTGCTTTGGGTTGCAATCCTGCATTGAATATATTTATTTTTCCTTTACAATCTACAGTAGAATTCCCATGCACTTGAATAGCTTGTGATGGAGACCTGCTTCCCTCATGCTATAACTTGACTTTGCAGATATTTAGCTTGAAGATTCACCTTGTCTAACTTCACATTTACCATAATGAGGTCTACTGCTGAGCTGGTTGCCTTAGGCATGTTGTTTGTTGAAGGAGAGATGCAACTTTGGGGCACAGTCTGACTTGTTTTGTGGATAAATCAAATTATATTAATTTGCTAATTATCTAGATTAAATTAGACACAGCCTTTTGTTATCGATCAGATGAATTTCATTCTTGGAGACACAACAACCATTAGTCATATAGTATTTTAGCTGAGTGCAGTGCAACTGGTTGCATGAATAAATGTCTACATGCTGAGGAACTTACACTACGAGTATCTGAAAATTGTCTTATTTGAAAAGTCTAAGTAAATCACATAGTAACTAAAAGTCACCAGGGGAAATTCTAAACTATTGTTATAATCTGACAGCTATTCAGTGCTTTCAACCTCTGTACTAGTGGGTTACACCTGTCTTAAGCAAGTAAAAAAACAAAGCCTCAAAGCACTGTGTATATATACATATACATGTATACGTACATATTCTTAGACACAATAAAAGATATGTTACCTGTGTACATACTACTATGCATTTTTTATTCTAGTCTATAGATTGGAAAAAAACCTGCAACACAGAGGGCTGTAGTAACTTGGTGTACAACCTGGGTCACACTCTCCTTGTCTTACATGGATATGAGCACGAATAATGAGACCCCTTTTTTTTCTGGCCTTCTCTAGTAGCAGAACTGAAATTAAACAGGAGAGCTTCCTTGATTCCTTCTACTGTATTGCTGCTCATGTCAGCAAAGTTAGGAACTTGCATGATACTAAAGCCAGTATTTTTATAGGCATTTTAAATATATAGGCATTTTAAGTATAATTATTGGAAAAATACCAAAATATTGGGAAAATAGTAAAATAGAATTGCTATTTAGTAAAATGTTTTCATTATTTTAGTTAGATTGTCCATGCCTCAAAAGTAGCTAATATGTAGTATTTACTTTTTGCAAAGAAAATTAAGCAATTGTTTGCCAAGCAAGTAGAACTTTTCATGTTATTTGTCTATTTTCTCATATACAGTGCAGTTTAATGATGAAAAAAGAGAAAGATAAAAAAAGTAAGAATTCTGCATGTAGTAAATCATAGGTTGTAATTTCTCAAATGCCTAACATAAACAAGTATCTCTGGAATGTTACTGTTTGCTTTTTTTTTAAAGAAGCACACACACATATATATTTAAATCTACACCAGATAATTAGGTGTCTTTGTACTATTGCATAATCACTGTAGTGCACTGAAACATCTAATATTTAGCCTGCTTGCCATAAATATTAAATCTTGATTTATTCATAGAGCTGCAATGAAATATAAACATGTATGCACACATATGTACCACCAATTATAAAAAATGATGTACACAGTGGAATATTCTAATGGGTAGGTCCTCTGTTTATTCTCAAAATTGTTTCCCTCAGGCTCCATTTCTGTTACTGTACCATCTCAAGTGGATTTGAATTTGAAAGTGTTCTCTGGTTTTGAATGTTAATGGATGTCATTGCACTATGGCTCTACAAGAAGGAAGAATATTACTATCAAATAAAAACACTGGAAGGCTTGAAGAAGATGGTTTTTAACCCACAGCTCTGACAAAAATAAGAATGCTTTCATTTTTGCCCATGAAAACAAATTAATCTTGTTGTATAAATAAAGGAAATTTATTTATTTATGCAGAAAGCATACTAAAACTTGTTTAAATGTGCAAAGTGAAGTAATCGGATGAAATTATTATTGATAAGAAATGATAATTCCTATTATGTTAACACTGTGAGCAAGGTCAAGACCTATTCTGGGTTCTGCAGAGAATTGAAAGAAAATCATTCCCATGTTTCTTAAAATTTGACTTATGCTAGCAATGAATATTTAAAAAAATGAATACCTAGCCAATAATCCATCCTCGGTGAAGATTCAGCTAAACCTTGTAACAGAAATTGCCTTTTGGTTCAGCCTATTTATTTTAAATCTAGGACTCTCTTATTTGGGATTTTAGAAGAAAGCCATTTTTTTATGGAGATTGCAGTGTAATAGATGAAATGGTAGCAGGATTTGTTTACATAAGATTTGGTAGAGGGAAGATATCTGAGCTCATGCCAAAAATACCAGCAATCTGTATGTTATACTGTAAATCATGCTGCACACATTAAAAGCTCTCACATATACAAATGAAATTTGTCTGAAGTCATTACTTTCAGAAACTAGACAGTCTGGGACAATAGCAGGTGCTTAAGTTGTTTTTTCTTCTCTTGCAACCAGTCTTTCCATATTAGCACTTTTTTTTTCTTTCTAACTGATATGAAAAGAGAATATAAGTTATTTACTACATTGCATTTCAAGAGCTTGGGGTCTGGATATTTTAGCCCTTACTTTAATGAATACTTTTTATTCCCACTAACAGTCCTACTGGTGTATATGAAATTATGCATATTGGTATTACATATTTTAGAGAAGATGTAAGAATTTTGCCTTTGGACCTCACAAATATGAAAAGTGAGCTGTGAGGGAAACTGGTGTAAATCAGATTTTCTGGAAATTTTTTGAAAGTATGGCAGGAAAAACTGGTAAGATTCAGTGTGGTGCTCACAGAGATGGGAGAACAGTGATACGAGAACTTTGCATGCACCTTGGCATTCACATGTAGTGTATTGATGCTTGGGTGCATAAAATATTTTGTTCTGATTATTGTTTAGAAAAAGCTCAGGCAGCCAATGGTTCAGTTAATCAGTATATTAAATAAGAAGTTACGTAAGTATAATTTTTCAGCTCTCTCTCTCCTTGATCTTTGAAGTGTGTCACTCTTTCATTTTGCCATTCAACAGCCTGACATGCAAAAGCTTTGTTCAGACAGTTTAATTTAATCACTGCCACTGGTTCAACAAGATGATAAAATCCCCTGTGCTGTACAGCATCCAACATCCAGCTCACTGTTATCTGATACTGTTTGAAGCTCCTCTCATGAATGTATGCTGATAACACAAGAACTCCAAACATGTCATAAACAATATATTAATACCCTTGATTGAATTCCATTAGAATAAGAACGAGATGAAGTTCAGGCCGTCCAAGAAGGCCAATGTAATAAAATGTAATTTGGACTAATCTTTCCGAAGAATGCCTCGTGTTTGAAGATGACAGTCTCCCATCAGAAGCAGAAGTAATTGCTTGTTGAATACACTGGGAACTCCTTTGAATTCTGGCCTTTGTACTCTGTGCACCTTCCAGGTGTCTCCTGCAGCAGACAATCTACCCTTTTGTTTTGGCAGAGAGATGGCAGGACTGCAAATAATAAAATAGGCAGTGTTTGTTTTAATGAACGGGGGGGGCCGGATGGAATTTCTAGGAGCTTAAGACTAGAAGAGGGGCTGTTTAAGGCAAAAACAAAGCAAAGGACTTGATAGGTAACGTAATTCAAGTAATCTGTTTCCTTAAATTGAATCAGGAAGAGGTAGGAAGGTATTTCAGCCAATGCATACCTACAGATAGCACAAGGCATAAAGGTTAACCTGTCTCTGGAGTAGATCTTTACGCAACAGAGTAGCAACACTGAAAACTTGTTTAGCCAGAGAATTTAACTGGTCTAAACTGGAATTTTCAGGATATGTAATTTGTCAAAGTGGTATGGTTTACATATAAAAAGTTTTTCTTTGGTTTTGTTGACAAGAAAGAATTTTTCACAAGCAATAAACTAAAACAAATGTTAGTACTCTGATTTTGAAATGAATTTCTTGTTTATTTGCAGCAATTCCTGCTTTTTATTAAAAAATTACTAGTCATTGACAATATCCTTTCTGCTCCAGAAAATCTATAAGGCAGGGATTTTTCTTAAAATTAAAAAAAAAAAAGAAAAGAAAAAACCAAAATACTCCAGGAGGCTCTGTTTAAAAGGGGAAATAGTTAGCTTTGCTTGTCCTGATTTCATTTCAGTGCCATTGAGTCACATCTAAATCTCTGTAACTGGGGAATAAGGACAGCCCAAACACAAAGTCATAGGAAACTAAGTGTCTGGAGTTGTCAGTGCAAAAGGGTGGCAAGTTTATCCACAGATCGGATCTGTGAATGTTTCTACGGGACTCAACAGCACTTTGCATTCTGGTCTAGTGAATACTCTTCCAAATCTACCTCCCCTCTGAAAAGATAAGTTGGTGCCATTTCCCCATTCAGGCTTTATTTTTCTGCCATTTAGTGAGCACTTAGCTCTGTTATGTGAACATCAAAATATCAGCCAAGGCTACTAAGATTACTCCTGTGAAAATATTTGCCCATACCTACAAAATTCAAAAGCATCACAACACCTTGAAACCCTACTTCCTTTTATCAGTTAGTACAGGTGGAGTAAATTAGCTTATTTTTCCTCTCTCTCTCCCATAACTGAGGAGATGGAATATTGCCCTTGGCAGAAGAATAGCTTCATGTTTGCTCGTTTTGTCTCAGTGAATACATGGAGTTCTTAGCACTACTGTGACAGCACTTTCACCATTTCCTATTCTCTTTCCGAGAAGCTGCAAAGTACAGCTTCTTGAGGAATGGTAATAGCTGCCATTTTAATTTGGAGTAATTTGAAATAAATACAGCTGGCATTGTAGACAGATAAACTGATTATGACAGAATTGTTTTCTGTGTCATCTCAGCTTCTTTTAGGCTAGAATCTGCAAACGCATATGCTTAACTTGAAATCTGTGAAATCAGCTGTGCCTCACTGGAGCTGCTTGTATGTTTGGAGAAATCAAATGCTTGGGGGAGGCAAGTGTAAAGTGTTTGCTGGATTAAGACCTTCAGTGCAGCATTTTGGGTGTTTGTGAAATGCACAACATATATCAACAGCCATTAAAATATGTTTCAGAAAAGAATTCTCAAGATTGATTGTTTCTTCAAAAATGACTCAAAAAATCAATCAGAACTGTTTTAGAAATATGCCTACTATGCACCAAGATCTAGTTTTCTTTTTTTTTTAACAAAATTTATCAATCCATTAAAGAGGAGACAAGTAAACAAAAATGAATTGTCATTTGTGTTATTTTATTAGTGTCACATGAGATTACAGCATATTATTGACTTTAAGAATATTTTACCCAAGGAGAGTTGTTTTAACATGCACAAATCAGGATCAATACTAGATATGTGTTAATTTTCATAAAAAGTTACAGGGCAATTTTTTTTTTTTACAAATCCCCTGATTATACTTATAGTCTAAGAAAAAAAATCATCATTGTGACCTAGCTAAGATTTAATTAAAAAATGGATTATTATTTGCATTGTTTCTTACTTTCCCAGGTGCATTATTTAGTGACCAAATGTAATTTCTGTGCTCACCCGGTTGTAGAGTGAAGTTAGATCACCTGCACAATTTTTGCTGACTTTGCTGCCTTAGCTTGCTTTATCAATTACTTTTTTTTCCCCTTTTTTCATTAGGGATCACATATAGTTTAAGAGCTGTAATCTGAACCCTTACAGCTCTAGTGGATACTTAAAAGACTCATTGATACACTTTGAAACCTAGTCAATTGAACAGCATTAGCAACAGCAGCATCTAGCCATTAGGCTATTAGGATCATTTGCTGAGGCACTAAAATTAAATATAGGGACACTAGCAATTCCCCAATTATATTGTGTTAGTATAATGGCAGTGAAAAGGATATTATTTTAGTCAGCTCAGTGCCACTATTGCAAGAATCAAGATGCTTTCCATTTTGTGGAGGTAGATATGTATTGGCCAGGAGACTTTGACATTAATTTAATTCCCTCTGCAGGCAGAATAGATCAACACCATGGACAAGATTCAAACCCTACCAGGCAACAGCAGCTTTTCACAGGCTCCATAATAATATATTTGTGGGGTTTATTTAAGCATTTAAAATGACACGTGTAAGTTAAAATACCATCTAGAAAAATATTCCTATTGAGGAGGCATAGTAAATGGTGCAGAGTCCAGGCAAAGCAATTATTTGCCTCTGTTAGCTTGCTCCTACAGCTGTGACCATCCTGGTTCAGCCTCCCGGTTCAGCCTCCCACATGAAGCATATGTCTTTGCAAATCCCTGGAGAGAGTGGCTCCTGGGAGAAGAAAGAATCTGATCCAGAATCATAAAAAAAAAAAAAAAAAAGAAAGATAAAAGTAGTCCTGGTCTAGGGCTAGGGGTCAGCTATAAAAGTGTTCCTTCTGTTTTGAGTTGTGTGCAACCCTCTGTTGCAGTAAGAGAGAAGGAAACTCTTAGAAGTTCAGCCAGTATGAGTTAGTTTTTTTCCTGTTGTAGAGGAAGGACAGGGTGTACTAGATTAAGTGGTGCTAATAGCAGTATAAGAATGACTTTATCACAGTCAAACAGAATTCCCATTAGCCCAGTCCCAACAGAGAAAACAGCAAGTGCCTAGAAAACTACATGCAGTGGTACATACCCAGCACACCTTTCACCAACTCTTCCTGAACTAAGAGACAGTGCTAGTTTAAACTTTATTTCAGATAAAAATAGAACTGTCTTGGATCAAGCAATCACAACTTGATTCAAATTGAATTCAATGGAAAGAAAAGCTGAAGTATATCTGTAGCTGGATATCTTCATAAAAAAATAAAAGATGAATGAATAATTTCAAGTAAGGTAGTGAAGTCACCTACATATGGATTTAGATAGTCAACTCTACAGGGGACTTGGAATTTCCTTGAGTTAAAAATATATGTATTAGGGTTTGTATGCAAAGAAAGTGAAGAGACATCTAGAAAAAACATCCCAATGTAGGGACAAGAAGAAAATATAAATGAGAAGTAAAAGAAATTTTCAAGGAAAGAAAAACACAATGAAAGTGAGTTCTGAAAGCATAGACGCCAGTAGCAAGTACCTACACCTGGTATAGCAGAAAAATGTACTTATGAACTCATGTCATCCCTTTTAGGTCTGCTTTCCTTGCTAGTGCTGTTATTCCTACTTTAATGTTGTTTCTCTCTTGCTCTGTTTTACATCTCAGTGACACTCCTTCTGTGTTTATTTTCAGCACTCATCCAGGTTAGGTAGCTTTACTGAATTTTGGCAATGAGTTAACTTGAAATTAAAAAAAAATTCTTTGCTATCTTGTAGTTCTTTACCTTTTCACTCTTCCTCCTATCTTTTATCACTACCTTAATTCAATAGCTTAAGAAAATGTCTTTTTCTTTTGTCCCACTTCAGTCTCTCTCATATAGTCCTGTTGGTTACGATTGCTTTCAACACTTTTAACTGTTGTTAACAATTATTTTGATTCTGGTATTTTGGATTTTTTTATGAAAAAAAAGCCTTGTCTCTTTTGTAAACACATTTGCCCGAGAGATTATGCTTGTCTAGGTGCTATTTTCATTTCTAACCTTCCCTTGCTCAAAATACTTGAGAATATATATTTTCTCACCTCAGAAGTCACATATTAGAACAACATTGAGAACAAGGAAAAACAAAGCTTTGAGTATGGGTTCATTCTGACTAAAATGACCGTTTACAGAGAGAGACTCCAGAAGGCTGTGTTGAAGTGGGGAAGTCCTGAAGGAAGAGCAAGGAGAAAAGGGAGACCTGAGATGGTAAGATGACCCACTGTAAGAAAATGACCCCCTTCCCCAGCATACCTGCACTTGAAATTGGGCACTGGAACTTTTATCCAAGCACTGACCAAAAAAAAACTCCTAAAAAAATCCAGATTTTGACCTTCATTCTTTTAGCACAATTTTGTCCGTTTTTGTGATATGTCATGAAAAAGAATTCTTCTATTTACTGGATTGCTTTTAGAGATATTTGAGAGCAAGACCTTACTTCTAATTTGTATTTACATTACGTTACCGCTTAACATAACGTAATACTTTAATCTGTCCTGAGACTGAATGGAAATGGTGGGTGGGGAAGCTATAAGGAAAGTGAAAATGCCATCCAACTGCAGCGTGGATAAGTGGTATGCTTTCTCTTGTTCGAAAATTTACAACAGCTCTGAGTTTTTGTGAGGTATGTAATCAACCTGTGGAGCAAGGAAGCAATAGAAATGTCTGGATCAATGTTTCTGAGTTTAGTGAGGGGTTTTGGAAAAAGAACATGGAGCTTTTCTGTCAGGAGAGAAATACTGCTCTTGTAGCAGACAGCTTTTCATGGCACTTTACAGCTTTATTTTTCTTTTCTTCTCCTTCACACAGTAAGGATAATATGTCTTCCAACAAATGCAACTCAAACATGTTCTCTAGATGAAATCTAAATAAAAACCTTAAAAAAGAGAAAATGAAAACAAAGTTTGGATGTTAACGTCAATGTACAATGTACAATCTTTTTCTGTCTGCCTTTAATATGCTTGTCAAATTTTCAAGAGCAACCAATGCAAACCCTGATATTGTGAAATTAGTTCAGAATAGATCAATGTACTGTGGTAACAGTGTTGGATTTTTCTTCATCAGCAGCTGAATCACACTGATCATAACATTTGCTGGACAGAGTGCTCATGAACTAGATTGCAGCTTCACAATCATGCACTATTAACTTCGGCTGTAAATGTGTTTTTCCATTTGATAATTGGATTTAAAAAGAAAAAAAAAAAGCCAGAAAACCTTCATTGACATTTTTTAACCCTGTAGAGAACAGTGAGATTCCCTTTCAATAATTTATAGTATGGCATACTCCGAAATTTGTTAAGTGTGCATACTACAGCTATAATAATTTTGTAATGAAATATGAAGCAAGCATGAATAAGTATTTACAGCAAATATTTTGATTCCAACAAGACCCAAAGTCAATTGGTACTGAGTCCCAGCCAATTATTTCATGTACTGATAATATTACATTTACACCAACTAGCAAGCTAAAGGCTCTCTTCAACCGGCAGCCTTTGACTGTACCTGCACAAGTAAACTGAGCGGGTTTGGGGCCTGACCTTAAGCACAGTCCAGAATCATCCATTTTGTCCATTTGTGCAAATAAGGAGCCACAACTTGGGCTCTATGTGTATCTTTAATGATAGCTGGGCAGAGTTCTGCATGAGCTGAGGGCTCTTCTCAGTAAGAAGTAGAGTCAGGGCTATTGTGTTTAGAGATAAAGGAATTTTAGTTGTATAGATGCAAACAGTAGGGAACAATTGCAAGACACAGCCCTCGCATGGCACATTCTGCTACTGCAGTGTTCTCTCGACTGGCTGTTGTCAGGTTGAAGTGACTCAAAGGCTGAGACCCAATATATATAAATCTAGACCTGACCTAGTTATCCTAGCTTCTTCTGTGGAGAGAAATAGGCATTTCTAATGCTGTAAGACACTTATTTCAAGATGAGGTTAGTCACATCCTTTTTCTTTCTGTTGATTGTATAGAAAACTTGCTCAGATAATTTGCTCAGATAAACCTGTTGAAGCAGATAGCTGCAAATGTCCAGATCAAAGAAAACCCAGTTTCAGTCATTCTCAGGTCTCTCTAAGTCATTGGGGCAATGGAGATGATCTGCTTTTCAGGCAAAATGGGATTGTCCAAGGTATCTGTGCAGAGCTGGGTTCTGGGAGAGCAAGAAGACTGCAGTTCCTTGCCCCACGAGTAGTTCCCAATGTGGTGTATGTACTGCAGGTCACTTGCTGTATGAGGGAAGCCCTCCAGCTGGGCCATGTCTACATTTGTCTGAGAACATAGCACATACAGTCATCTAGTGACAGATCCACCCACAGAAGGGCCCAGAAAATGGTGACACTGCTCCTTTGGAGAGTCCTAGAAATCTGCTGAGCTGGGACGGTGGTCCATGTGTGAGTATTTGGCTTCCTTTAGCTGTTAGAAGGTGTAAGAACCTGTTACTCCACAGGTCCCAATAGCATGAGCTTCTTTACCCCTATGCAAATAGTGCAAAAACTGGCTTTGTCTCTCTTTATTTGAGTATATGTCAGTGCTGGTTCTGTATTCAGTCAATTAAATCACGCGCCCAATTGTTGTAGCACGCTATTAAATATTAAGAGAAAGGGAAATTAAGTAACACTTCACCCTTCTTAACAATTTATAAGCCCACCTAACCTAAATGACAAATTTGAGTAGGATGTGTTGTGTTAGGCAGATTTAATGCAGTGCAGGATTTACACTTGGCTGCTGCTATAGCGAGTTAGTGCTAACCAGACGTGGGCAGGGTGGGGCAGATTATGTGAACCCTTCATGGCCAGGAGAAACTCATCTAGAGAGAAAGCTAAGGCAGTTCCAGCCTGATTCTTTTTAATGTCACAGTTCATTTGCAGAACCATAACTGGAATCAAGAATTAAAAAGCCTTGTATAAAAGTCAGTAACATTAAACCTTTAAGACTCATGTTTCATGTGTCATAAAAAGTCTATGAAAGGATTTTATATTCTGTACAGTGTTTTAGCACTTTCAATCATTTTTTTTCCAACATAACTTTTGTGAACACTTTTATAGCCTCTAAATGAAAAACTAAACTATGTGTCATTCAAAAAAAGGTTTTATGGATCACAGAATTTAATATAAGTTCTGCACCATAACAAGGAACTGATAAACCTATATTAGAATTAATTTAAAATGTAAGAAACAGTTTTAGAAGATTGTGCATCACACATTGTGGTAAACAACACTAGTAAGTAAAAAATGCATTGTATAGACACACTCTCTGAGAGTGAACTGTGATGCCTTAACAGAAATGGCTTAAGTGGTTAAAAAATTATGTTTATGTCATGTATATTCAAATCTAAAAGTTTCATGTAAGTGAAAATATTTTCCATGATGGTATAAACTCGAAAAAAAAAATCATCAAATGCGCACGACAATAAAACCCAAGTTGAAACTCTGTCTAATAATGTACAATATGATATAAGGTCTAATCTTTCTCCAGGGAAAAGACTGTTACTCCCCAGTGTCATTAACATTTATGAATTAAGGCTTCTTTATGAAATGGCAAGATTAAAATTATATTCTTCAGGTGCTAATCCTATAATATACATCTGTTTTACACTAATGGGGAAATCTCTTATTTCTTTAATACATGGTGGTTATGTGCTGGTATCAAAGGAAGAATGTATCTTAGGAAATATGTAAAAAAGTAACAATTTGCACAGTTCATCCCCTGTAAAAAGCTGCACAGTCTTAAGCAGTAATTTTCCAAAGACTTTTGCAAGGAAGGTAAGTATAATCTGCCAAATATGCAGACTGAAATCTCATTGATTATTCCCTGATTTTTATGCTCTTTCTGTTCAGGTCTATCTGTTCCTGCTACAAGAGGGCCAAAGGGAACTTCCCTTCTACACTTCCTGTTCAGAGGGGCTTTCTCTTCTGGGACTATTTTTCTGCCATTGACCATGCGTATAACTCCATAAAACCAGAGAAATAAAATAAACTATAACAATACATTATGAGTGGCAACAAAGAAATGCATAAAATTAAGCATTACATTCATTCCTCCTAGATTTAGTCATTAAAGAGCTTCTTGTTGGGGCTTCATTTTATGGTTAATGAGAAAGCAGTTGTTCATTAGGGCTGAAATCAGGCCTGTTCATTCACCACTTCTGCCTGGCATTCAGAGTTCTAGATGTTCTCAGCAACAGACAACCTGTTTGGAGGCCCTTATTTATAAATGGTGCACAGTTTGAGCTTGACTACGTAGGTCTTGTCAAAGAAAAACAGCAAGTGTGGGAGTCCCTCAAAGCTCTCTTATCTAAGTGTGTATGCCTCCATTGCAGACATCTGTTCATGGGCTGGATGTTTAAGCTCTCAGGGTAGTCAGCTGCACCATTCATGCCCTGTACATACATGCCCAGCTCTGTGTCAGGTGAGACCTTCCAAAGCAGCACCGTGAGGTTCACTGGGTTACTTCGGAGCGACTCAGGTGGCACCAAAGCTGCCACAAAGACAAATGAATTGAGCCCCAGATCTTTCTGTTGGCTATAACTGGAACTTGGACACCTAACTCTCAAGTAGCTACTACATGGGATGTGGTTAAATCTGAGTGAATGTGAAGAAGAATCTCAATCCTACCCTGTGTAAGTGGGAGAAAGAGCAGTCATACAAGGAGGAGCATACTGGAAGACCAGGTTCGAGTGCCATATTGTTAGAATTGCATCACAGGGAACACAGTACAACAACAAACCATTTATTGACTTAGACAGAAGTTCCCTTTAGTTAAGTGTCAATATTTTATCAGTGGCATTAGCTATGGTTGGATACATCTTTTCTTGTGCTGATACGATCCTGAGTTTCCTTTTGCTATCTTTTAGAAGGTCAGGGAAACTTCTTATTTTTTATTATTTCTGTAAAGTGCAGTTTGGTGATTTGGCCACTGACATAGCTTGTAACCGGTTTGCTGCCTTCACATTTCAAAGGCAGGAGCAGTCGGCACAAATTGAGCCAGCGAAGAAAGCAGTGAGTATGTGTACTGCTTGTCCTTGGCTTTGCTGCCTACCTGTGCAGACTGTGAAGAAGCAGTAAATTGGCTCACATATTATCTTTGTGAAACTTTGTCAGAGAGCTACATACTTTTTTTTTGTGCTTGCCCTATCCTTTTTGACACTCTGGTGTGCCCAAGGAATCTTGAGTACAGTCATCGCAGTGTGCAAAGTCTGTGTATAGTTCACGTTTTTGTCTATCTCTCCTCCTGTTAGTATTAATATTGCCAGAAGATATTCTGCTAAGGAAATGCCTATTGAACTTAACTGCTCAGTACCTCTTATATTAAACATTTAAGAGTGCACTTAAATTGAAACATATGTCTATGATTTTCCTGTTCAACGAGGTATTTAAACATGTTTAACTTTTGGGCCTAAAGAGTGTTCTTACAGGCTTTACTGAATTTGTGACAAAATAAACTGTGTTTTTAGTTACAGCTTCTTGTTCTGTTAACTGTACATCAATAATTTCAATTTGCCATGTGTCTGGTAATAATTTCAATTTGCCATGTGTCTGGCTTCTGCTAGCTAATTTTAATTCACAAGCATTTCATTAGATGCCAGTTTACTGTAAAAGAAATAGCCTTGTGGCTTTATGAATCTTCTAGGGAATTTAAGCAACAGGCTTGTTGACAATGTGCTGCTTCTCTGAAAAGCCAACCTTGTAACTTGTATAACTATGCCTAACCTTAGCAATACTTTTAAAATTACTTGTACACACATCACCTTCCCTACATGTTTTGACAAATGACACATTTCCTTTGGTGCTTCTTTGTGGGTAACAGCGTGTGAGGATATGGTACTGGCAAAATTTATTACGGTTATTTTGTAGTTGATATTAAAGAACATGATGTATTATATCAGGTGTCTGACCTTTAAAGATCTTAGGACCCAATTCATTACAACATAAAATTTACATATTATTCAACATTCTACTGTTCTTTTATGAAGAAGTCATGATGCATACATACATGAGATTTAGGGCAGACAACTATCCCTGCACATTGAAGACTAGAGATTGAAGACAATGTTAAATAAAAAATATTGCCGTTTGGAAAAGATTCACTTTTTTAATCCATGAAATGGATGACTCTGGCTGCACCTTTTTGAACAATGTCTTAGAAAAAATAAATGGAGCACACAGAGACAATGCTATATTGGATATTAGCTGTATTCCTGTGTCTTTTGTAAATCCTGACAAGACCTACCCGTCTCTGTTCCTGCCTTTGATGAAGTTTTGCATTGATCTGATATATGGAGACTCAGGCTGGGGGATTTCATCACTGAGAAACTGATGAGTTTTTCTGTGTGTTGTGTTTCCACATACTCAGCTGGAACCCACTCTTAACACTATACCAGCATTCCTACCTTTTTTTGCTCTGCTTTATTATTCTTGCTTTGGGCATATGAACACGCATTCTTTGCCACAGCAGATAGCAACAGCTGCAGCCTACCACTTTCTTTAACTGATACACCTCAGGTGTGCAGTTGATAGTGTGCACATGGTTGTTGTGCAGTCAGTTGTGGATATCTGGAGATGCACCAGGTGTTCACACCAGCAGCTGTTCTGCTGCATCTATGCCACTGCTCCAAGACCTTGCTGTTGGAGAGCACCCTGTCATTTCATACCAGTAAAAGTGCAAAGTCAGCCACATGGAGTTGGCTAAGACACTTGATACAGCAACTGTAAATTGTCCAACCTTCAAAATTTGCGTAGAGGAGTGGTAATGACAAATAAGCAGTACCCATTGACTTTTGCTGGAAGCTGGATAGCCCTTTCATTCCACACATGAGCTGTAATCTCTCATAAAGGCTGTGCTGGCTTCTCTACTGGTTTGTGTGACTTTGTTGGCATTTTATGGCATCTTGAGGCAGCCTTTTCAAAGCATCAGCTTTATTGACAGATTTCAGTGTTGTGTCAAGAGCATAGGTTCAACATGATTTTCACTTGGAGAAGACTGGATCAAGACTGGATCACCTTGCTTTTTGTTGTTCTAAGAGTCAGACTCCAGGGGTAAAATCCACATGCCTGGATTTACATAGGCAGAGTTACTTCCTGAGGGTCTTTAAAATAGTCTTTAATCTACTTATCTCCATTTGTTAGACAGAGAACATAGTCACTTATGATAGAATTGATTTGCTAGACCCCTGAAAATTTGGCTCCAAGCTCAGTAATCCTGTTTTATCTAAAGGTTGCTGATCACATAGCCTTCAGCAGAGACTTGGACCTAGGCTTTGAATCTGAACTGATTTTCTATGGATTGAAAATTCCACCCTCTGTTAAGATACGGAACATGGGCTCTTTATTGTTATCACAAAATGTGATAATACAGGCAGTAATGTGCATAAGAGGTGACAAAGAGGACTGAGACAAGGACACATCCTGCTTGAGTTAAGCAGGATTTTACTTGCAAAACCAATGCTGCAAGAATGTGACTGAACTGCCTTCAGAAGCTGTACAAACTGATATAAGGTTGGATAATTAAGGCTGGTAATAATTATGGTTTAATTTATCCTGACTGGACATATGCATTATGAGACTATTTTTATTTATATGCTTCACCTGCATAAATTTTTCTGTATTTATTCTAAATAGTGAGCCTGAGCACTGGGTGTTTATCAGATTTTTGTGAAGAATGCAGCTGTCTAGTTATTTTCTTACAGATAAAAAAATAATATTGGGAAGGATTTATTTTACCATAAGTTAGCCTCCTAGATGTTGGGTGCTAATTATTGAGCTAGTCTGTAATCTTTCTGTAGCCAGTGGGAAAGGACAGACACCTACTCTCCCATCCAGTTTATACCTACAGAGGTTTAGTGGTTCAGCCAAGCTCCCTATTGTCAAGAGAAACACATGATGACCAGCTCAGGGCTGACTTCTAGGTAGCTCAGATTTGATGAAATAATCCCATGCATAATGGCCAAGATAAGAGATTGAAAAAAAAGGAGAGAAGGTGTCATGGTTAAGGGATCTGAATGCAACCGTAGGGAATTTTACTCTATCTGTGCATCTGTCAGGGAATTCCTTTGGGATGCTTGGCAAGTCACTGAACAGGTGGTCAATAATTGTGTGTTTCTTGTGTTATGGGTGTCTGGAGTCTGATTTACAGAAGCAATAAGCATTCACAACTGAAATTGAAGTAAATTGTAATTTTATTATAAAATGCTACATGCTCATAAATACTTGGTTTTGTTGTTCTTAAACTGAACATTGCAAACTGGTGAATACTTTGGGCCCACATTCTTTGTGGCATTATTCCCAACTGTAAAATGGGAATAATGACACTCATCTCCCAGAGATGTTAGGAAAGTTTTACAAAGAAGCCCTTGGGGAAACAAATAATTCTGTGTTCAGAGCAGGATTTGAATCTTGTGCAGCAAGACCCTGGTTCATATGCTGAATAGTGAGGAGGCAACAATATTGAATACCTGTTTGTTAGCTAAGGATTAGCCTTAACATGAATTGAATGAATCAAGGTGAAAAGATAGAATGTGATAATGCCAATTTAAAGAGTTCTTAAAATGCAGGTGCAGGAGCAAATTAAAGTTCTCAGAGGTAATCTTAACTTTGACGTTTCACAGTTTTTCTATGACAGAATTTCGTAAAGCTCTTTTACAACATTTTGGTTTATTTCTAACACAATAAACTGAAAAGAAATCCCACCCAGAACTGTCACTTTATGTCATATGAACAGCCATCAGTAATGCTTTCTGGATGGTGGACATCAATCACAAAAACATTAGCCACTTGAGTTAATGGGTAGGAATACCAGATTACTGTGTTTGTCTTGTTAGCGCAGCAGGTTCATCCTCTTCACTGAATACATCATGAGTTATGTGGGGCATACAAATAAAGAGAGTTTCACAATGCAGAAGCCTTGTGAGGACAGTGTGGTGGTTTTCATAGATACTGGCTCTCATCAGACCTAGGAATTTTGGATTTCCTGCTGTTCTCTGGGAGAACAGCACTTGTGGGCACAAACTATGCATGCTTCATACTTAGTCTGGACTTAGGTGACCCTCTTCCCCCAAGCTTCACTTTTCTACAAAATTTTAAAACCAGCTCTCCGTTTTCTCCACAAATCATGCTCAGTCTCTTCCCCTCAGGGTTTTCAACAACAGATACATAAACCCCATTTTTCCACCATACATCTTCTTGTCCAAACTCTTCTCGCAAACTGCCTGCCCAACATGCCTGTCCCAAGATCTACTCAGTCCCCTTCCAAATACTTTTTCACATAGTCCGTATCCCATTTGTCTCCAGGATTCCTTCCAACACACTTACTTACACAGGTGTAGCTGCAGTGTGGATACCTACATTTAGATAACCTGAATTTCAGTTCCAGTTGCAAGAAAAGCCATTTGTAGTTGTGATGGGCCATACCTGACATGGATAGAATCTCTCAGCGATTAATCTGACAAATCTTAGTCACTTATAATCACTTTTTACATAGTTTCAGAGGTTTGGAATACACTTAGATTTGAGGTAGGATTGCTGGGGGTGAAATTCCCCACTGCAATGGTAAATTGGACTTTAATTGCTCTGTAAATGCCCCCAGAAATGTCTGGTTGGGAATGTGCTTGAAAGAGTCCTCCCCTCACCCCGCTTCAAAACTGCTGTACCATGTCCCTGCAGGCTGTCTTACAGTCCCAAACAACAGCCTCAGTCTGCAAGAGATAAGGGGAGGTTTCATGTAATTCCCCTATCCAGTGCAGAAACACATTTCTGACATTCTTTGAGAACATCTATGTCATGCTCCAAAGACAATGGGAGAGTTTCCCTACAGCCTCCAGAGCTGTGCTGCTGAGTGTGGAAGATGGGAGCTGAGAGGCAAGAGATAAAACACAGCACAGGTAAGAAGAAGATGATTGGCACCAAAATTTTCACCCTAAAAATTCTTTCAAGCAAAACAGTATATTGATTGGAGAAGTTCTGGGCAGCCTTCTTAACAGATTGTACCACCATGCCATCTACAAAGTCCTCATTTCCTCAGGAAGCTGAGCTCATTGAATGCTTTCAAAATCGTTTCAGATTCTTCAATGAAAGATGCTACATATGCATCATGCAAATAACCAATATCTTCATTAAAAATATGAACACTATCCCTATGAAAATGACCCCAAACACCAAAGACATGCCCTCTATACTTTTGCTGATCTTTGCAACTAGGGCATTCAACACAACCTTTTCCCCCCAGCTATTAAGTTTGAGAGAAATAAAGGGAGCACTTAAGCAACAAGAAAATTAAATGAATAAACATTTGAATGCAAGAAAATACAAACTATAATAACAGGTTTTATTGAAATAATATAAACTAATAATAAAGCTCACAGTACAAGCTGGCAAGACATCTTAATAGAACACATAAGCACTACAGAAAATCTACTGATATTACAAGACATTATTTTTGTAACCAGGGGAATAAATTGTCACATAGAACCCATTTCAGATTTTGATGCATTAGCTATGGTGTGAGGACAGTGTATGAGCAGGCATTTTATAGATGAAATGTCCATTTATGTCCTATTACAGGCTCTCATGATCCAAAGAACTTTGCTTTTAAGACCTATGCACAAGTTGCAGTTCGGTAACCTTCATCCAAGCCAGCAAGGTGTTTCTCAGCATGGTAGCCATGTTGTGAGCACAAAGACTGCTTCAAATGTGTTCCTAGGAAATGTTGGCCATTATTCTGATTTCACTTCTGTCAGATTAGCACTTGCATACCTGTACTTTTCCAGAGCATTGGCTCTAACTTGATTGTGACAGAAAGGAAATCATGCCCATGAAACCGAGGCTGGGAAAATGAGTGAAACTGCAATGAAAAATAAATGGGGAAAAAGGTTTATTTTTTCAGAAAAGGATTGAAGAAATTACATGAGTGTAAACCTCTTATTCAGCCACTGACTACACTTGCCTCGGACAGAAACGTAGAAATGTATGTCCTTTTGTAAGTAAAATATTTCTTGTCCTTCTAGCACTCCATCAGTTTAGGATTTCCAAGCATATCCTTTGAATTGTATTCTCATCAGCCAGCTGGCCACCTGTGTGTCACCAATAGGATCTCTCTCCTTGATCAAGTTAAATTTCTTTGGTGCTGGCCCTGGAGTCTGGATGTTTGCGTCAGTGGAAGTTTCTTGTCGTGTGGATATAACCACAGGATCTGACCTGGACGAATATGCACAAAACTTGCAAAACTTCACAAAACTTCAGCTGAACCTGATACCTTGGCTATGAGCAGGCTTAACTTGTGGGTCCTAAAAGGAAGCAAATAAATAAATAAATAAATAATAGAACAAACTGCTGTGAAAAACTAACAGAAGAGAGAAAAATTAAAAACTTGTTTCTCAGCAGTGACAGCTGCTGGGATATTTAATCATTGTTTTATCACAGCAGTTTTTAAGGAAAACTTTTTTCACAGAATTACTTTTCAACTCAGCTTGTGTAGAGAAAATAAACTAGTCCTTCTGAGTCACTAGTTCCCTTTTAAATCCACTTCTAGGAAAAAGTGAAGGCAATCTGTGTGTTGTGTGTGTATGCATGTGCATATGAGAAGTGGAGTCCTCAAAAAAAAAAAATCACTCATTACCCATTACTTTAGCCTTAATTAAAAAAAAAAAAAATTGAAACTATCAACAATTTTGCTGATAATTGCAGCAAAAATCACATCTCCAGAAATGAAAGAAGGATCTTAGATTTTGCTACTCAGTATGGGAATATCGGTCCCACAAACTCTTGGGAAAAAAGGTCATTTAGAGTGTCCCTTCTAACTCAGGATGTTCTGGGAATCTCTGAATCTGTGAAAGAAAACCGAGAAAAAGTTAATCTTAACAAAAACACGTGGAAATGAATCTTGGAGAGAGAATATTGTTCCAGAAAGCAATTTGTTATGCAGACGTCTTTGAAAGCTGCTAATAATCACTTTCAGGTGCCGACAGTCGTAGGCGCAGTGCATCGTGCGGCTGCCGGCACCGCGGGCTCTGCGGGCAGCGGCGCTGGGCGGGGGCTGCCCGTGCCCGGCCCGCACCGCTGCCCTGCCTGCGGGGCGGCCGCTGGGATGTGGGGCACAGGGAGGGGGTACACCCAGCACAGACTGATGTGCGGATAGCTCAGGAGCCCCGCTGGGATCAGCTGCCACTGGGAAGTCGGTGAGAGGAGTGAGATGCTCCTAAGGTGGTGCGCTGGATGGGAAGAGGGGCAGCTTCTTGAAGAGGAGTGCATTGCGTGAACACCCCGAGCGCTCCTTTAGTCACAGAAGTTCAACAAAGCAGTGTGACTGCGTGGAAGTCAGTACTTAATTGCGTGTCAGTATTTGAGAGCTGTAAAACTGGGAGCGTTGGAATAAACGCGAGTAACGAGGGAAATATATGGTACAGGAGCACACCACGTTTCAAATCCGCGTCACGAAGTGGCCTCGTCTGACAGCCGCTGCCTTTCCCCGTCCCACTGTCTAATTGCAGCAAGTTTGTTTTGCCCTAACAGTAGCGACTGATTCACTTGGTACTTTCCCTTTTGTTAGGAAGAAAGCCTGGAAACACGTAGTGCAGTTTATAGCACTTTTATTTATTTATTTATTTATTTTTGAGCATTCACAGCTAAGCTTTCGAGAATTGATAAAAACAAAACAAAGGCATAAAATTAAGGGGGGAAAAAAGAAAATAAAAAAGAAAGGAAAAAAGAGAAGAAAAGGCGACGGCTGTTTCGGATCCCCGTTCCCGCTGGGAAGCGGAGCCGGCCCGCAGCAGAGGGTGCTGTCTGCCCACGGTAGCGCCGGCTGCACGGGAAGGTCACTCAGCCTATTGATAAATCACTGTGCCGTGATTCCTAACTGACAGCTCAAACTAACATCAAGCTGGATGAGAGAGAACAAAAGGCCATCAAGCAGCCATTTTCTTGACACTTTTATTCAATCACCAGCAGATTGCTTACGACAGCAATAGCAGCTGTTTTGTCTTCATCTTTCCACATTTGATAAAAGGTGTCAACTCAAATTTTTGTAAATAATTCACTTACCCCTACTGCACACACCAGCACTGTTCAGCATATGTATTCTGTGCGAGAAGATCACTGAGGCAGGTCAGGGCTCAATGATATCAGCTGAAGGTCATCTGTGATCTAAACGGAAGCACTGATAAAGCTACAGTCCCTCAAGGTCAAAGATAAGAACTACACTGAGAAATTTGTAATGTGGACAAAAGGTTAAACAATAGAGAGAAAAGTATGGTATTGTTTCATTTAACACACTAATGATTTTTCTATTTTTCCTTAGGAAACACTGTTCCAGAGGATTGAAATGCTTAACCCTTTTTGAGTGCGATGTACCTGTAAGTGCTGGATGGGAGCAATTAGAGAATATCACTTCCCAAAGTTAGTGATATTAGGCAGTAGCTCGCAGCTGTAATATGCTGCTGCTTATACATCTGAACTGCAGAAGGGAGCAACAGCAATTTTTATTGCAGGCTTTGAAAAGAAAAAACCCCACAACTGGATAGTGTATCAAACAGTAACAGTTAAAAAGATTAATGCATTTAAGTAAAATACAGCTTACCTTGAATTTCTCCTTAAAATAAATTTAAGTCCCAGACCTGAGGAGAATTAGAGAATGTGCCTAACATTTCCCGCTGTTACAGCTTCCCTTACTTTAAAGGCTTAGAGAAACTAATAGAGAGATCCTTGAATTATTGCAATACGACACTCTATCTGATGTTGGCAGTAGCCAAAGCACTGAGATTAAAAATGATACATCCTTCAATACTAGGTTGTTTTTTTCTTTTTTTTCACCTGGTTATGTTACTCAGAAAATAAATCTAAACAACAAATAGTCACTGTTTATCACTATTTGGTTTATACTTTCTAATAGCAAAAGTATATGTGCATTTGAGATTCTGTCTGTGCTCAAACAGCAGGGAATTTATTGCATGCAATTGATGTACATGAAGATCAGAGAGCAGTTGCCTTACATTTTCCCATTCTTTCTGCCTCAGTGCTGTTCTAAAAACAACTTTCCTTTCTCCAGTGTATTCCTCATAGAGAAATAACCAGAACTAAACAAAAAAAAAAAAATGTCTATTTTTATTTTTAGCTAAGCAAGATGGTACAGGAGTACTTTCTTACTGAAAGCAGGAATCCTGTCTGCATCAATACTATTCCCTACTTACCCACCTGTATATGACCTAGCAGAAACAGCATTAATTAGAATTAAGAAAATGATTTTTCAGCAACTCATTTTATTTGTGGATATTTCTTATTTTTCTTCTGGAATATTTACCTTGCAGTTTCTTCAAAGATACATTTTTCAGCTTGCTTAATATTCTTCATTATTTGAAAGGTCTTACCGAATCAACTAGGAAAGGTTTCTGGCAAGTTCATGCCTAAAATCAAATTGTGTTTTATGGCACAGACTGATCATGTAGCTCATGTGGCAATATTTCCCTCTGTTGGTTCCTGTGTCCTAGATACAAAAGGATGGCTTGAAAATAACACTAGGATTTTGAATCTGTCATCAAGTATGCAAGACTAAAAACTTCAGAAACTTTCCATTTTTGGTCTTGCTACTATCTTGTTCAAAGTGTCATTCTTACAGGAAAGTAGACCACCAAAAATTAGTGTCTGTGTGAAGAATTAAAATGTGATGTTCTTTCATCACAAAGCCATTGCTCGTGACTGCACGCTTGTAGCAGTGAAGGGTGCTGTTATATTATTTAATTGTCTTTGTGGAAAAGCACTTGCAGAGATTTATGAGGACACTGACCATTTATTTTAACTTGTATTATGTTATGTAAAAGTAATCAATGTATTCCATTTACCAGTTTGCTAATTCTGCATTTACCGGTCTATGGCTCCTGACACAGTGACTATAGAGAATAATCTGTGTGCTTTAGGTGTTTGCATCCTTAATATAGGCTTAAACCTCTTCTTCCTCAAGCATTAACACAAGCAAACTGGCATTAGTCTTCTTAACTCATGTTTACTTTCCATGAACTTATAAGAAGTATATGTGCCTATCAAGTCTATTTATGCTATGTGTAATTTTGCAAATGGTCACAGAATTATTTTTCTGAGATTTGCTTCTGGACCCAGCTACGTGTTATGAAACTGCAGTCAGTATGGGTAACTATGTCAGAAATTATCCTCCTGTCTGAGACGAGTTTCACTGCCTACACCTCATGTTAACCAGTATCTGCTGGTCTCTTTGGAATTTCACATGCCTTGTGTTATACATAATTTCAGAGAAAAAAATTACAGGAACAATTTTAAAGTTCTGAGCCTAGTTTCTTAGCTTGCATAGATCAGCACTTTGACACAACAACATAGATCAACAACTTTGTTCCAAGGTAAAAGAAGGAATGGGATGAAGATCTGTTACTGAATCTTCAGCTTAAGTACGAGGAGGGTTGACAGAGAAGAACATGTAGAGAAATGGCAAGGGCAAACAGGAGTGCTGAAGTGCGAAGGAAGGAAACATTTAAGGAGCAGAGGCACCAAAATGGGCATGGAGGTTGCTATGGGACATGGACGCAGGAGGCTGAGGCTCTGACTGGAAGAAAGTAGCGCACAGTAGACGCCATAATAAGATGGAATCTTCCTCACTTGTGTTGAACTTGAACTCTTTCTTTTTTTTTCTAAATCTGAAGCTATAGGCACTTAAAAAGAATTGCCAGGTAATTTTAATTTATTGTGAGTAATGTGATTTTGGCCATGACTGTGGGATCATTTGTGATAATTGATTCTGGATAAAAATGCCTCCTTCTCATCCCTTAATTTGCACACAAGGTTGACTTGTACTGAGCTCCAAGCCAAGAGAATTTTACTCAATTCTACGTCCCCCATAATCTCTATTATTAGGTATCTTTCTAGGTAACTATCACTCACACATTTGACAAATAAGAAAAATGAGTTTGACAATGTCACTGAATTAAATCTATAAACAGAATCTGCCTTGTAGTATAGTAGATCCACTGCCATTTACTGTACTGCAATTAATATCAAACAGAATAAACCAAATAATGTGCTTTTGCAGCACACAAATCTTCAGATCTTCATCCTATTCCATCTTTTACCTTGAAACAACATGTGTTGATTTAGACAAGCTGAGAAACTAGGCTCTTTGCATAGCTTTTTATTAACAGAGTAGACCATGGTGCATAGCAAAAAAGTACCATGAGCACTTATGATTTTAAATACAAATCTTCAGGTTTTATTTTTACAGATGATCAAGGTTGCTTCTTAAGTCTGCAATCCCTAGTGCTCAATTTTCTTCCAAAATAAAACAAAAATATCTTTGCCTTTTAAATTCATTCTGCTGCCTTTTAAATACTCTAGCAATCTTAAAAGAGAAGTCTGTGTTATGTCTTCACAAGACCAGATCTAAAATGGTAAACTTTAAATATTTTTAGGACTTCTCTCTGGCACCAAGACTAATTGACGTAGAATGGCTGGCATCTATGTTGTTAAAATCCTTGCCCTCCGGGGTAGCCACATTTAAATTGCTACCACTCATCATGGTCCTTGGTGCTTGCTAGCTCCTGAATAATGCCTGGGAATATCAGGAAGAAGATTGTTTGGCCTCGGCCAAAACCACAGAAAAATCTGTTCTGATGGTTTAGCAACATGAAAAACCAAGATGCAGAGTCTGGGAGTATTTCTAGGAAGCGATGGTTCCTGAGAAAGTGGAGCAGACTGCTGCTCTCCTTCCTAGCTCTCCATGCAGTTACAATGCCTCTCAAGCGTGAAAAAGTAAAATCTTCTGTAACTGACAGAAAGTTTTGGTATGCTTGGTACACCCTCCCCAAAAATTAATACAAATTCCTTGCAAGATTGATTGAACTTTTAACTTGCAATACACACTCAGGAAGCAATCTAGGGTAATATTTTTTGCAATGCTTGTTTACTACTTAATGGAAGTGGATTGTTTAGGAAGAGGTTGAAATACTTAATTGTAGAATGTGTGTGGCATTGAGAGCAATGTATGCAACAGATATTACCTTTGTGTCCAGGCGGTGGACAACCTTGCCTGAGTGCTCAATAAAGGTCAAAAAATGAATTAATAAGCTTATCTTTCCAGAAAACAAGCTTCATTCTAGAAGGCATAACATTAGTGTTTACCAGGCTGCCCTGGGGAATCACTAATGATGTACAAAGCTTTCTACCTATAGGTCACTGATTTTAATCCAACCCAGCTCAGCAAAGACTAATTTTTCTTAGGAGTGTCATTGGTTTATGTGTAAGTTGAGTGGGTTTTCCAGCTAGTGAGATATACTTATAAGCATAAACTTCTAATTTGAAGCATGCTTGTCTGATACAATAGATGTTTTAAAAATTTTCCAAGTGGCTTCTACATCAAACTTATAAGTTTTTTGATAGCTAATGATTTTTTCAGAAAGTATCTAATTTAAATGTAATACTTTCAAATGATAGCGTGTCAGCAACATCTCTGAAGAAACGGTACCATTAATTAATCTCATTTTTTAAAATACCATATTTCTAATTAGAATTGGTTTTGAGAAGGAGGGTTATAAGTGCAAGTCCCAAATTGCAAACTCCCCTCCTTTGGTCTGTACTGTTCGTCTGGGACACTCCAACATGTCTCTAAAATGAACCTACTGGAAAATCCTGTATCAGAAACCCTAATCACTTGACTTGTAGAAACTTACAAGTAGGAAAGAAGCACTCCAGAATATTTTTGGAGACAACACAAATGTTAAGTGGAGATGCTGCCCTGGTGGATGAACTGTTTGGGGGTGTGCCAGTCAGGGGTAGTGTTGGGTGTAGCTGCTATTAAACAATGCTCTACAACATCCTAAAGAGAGTGAGGAAGGCAAGTAGCAGAGCACAGCCCATAGGCTCAGAGTGGCCAGACTTTGGTGTCCTCAGAAAGTGATGGGTGCCTTCTTGTGGGAACCAACATTAAAGGAAAAAGAAGATTAGGAAAGCTGGAAGGTCCTTTGGAGAAACCATATTCAAGCTCAAGAATGGGCCACTCTGATGCTCTGGTAAGCTGGTAGATGTATCAGGAGACTGGCTTGGCTGAACGCGGAACTCCTAACTGAATTCCAGTGTGAAACGAAGTATAAAGGCCAAGTTATTGAGGACAGGGTGCAAATAAGAACACAGAAACATTGCTGAAACAATATAGGCAGAAACACTATGGCTTTGAAACTGGCAAAGAGCATCAAGTAGAGCTTCTGTCACCTCCTACCCCATTGCTGAGGTTTCTTCTGAGCAAGGGGGCTAAATCTGAGCCAGCGTTGTGCCCTGGCAGTGATGGAGGCTAACAGCATCCTGGGCAGTAGCAGAAGGAGTGGAGACAGCTGATAAAGGGAAATTATTAGTCTCTGACCTCAGTAGTCATTAGCCTGTATCCAGAACGATGCAGTCAGGTTTGGCTCCCCAGTATTGGAAAGATATAGATAAGTGGAGGTGAATTCCATGGAGGGCCACCAAGGTTGTGCCTGATGGACCAGAGTTTATTCAGCCTGGGAAAGAGGTAGTTGCAGGGGTACCTAGGAGCACACCAATGCCTATGGGTGGTTTTGGAAGGGATAGAGCCAAACCCTTCACAGAAGGGTATAGTGGGAAAAGGGCATAAACTGAAGCAGAGGAAGTTCCATCTAGGTGTGAGGAAACAAATTGCACTCTGAGGTGAGCCAAGCATTTGAACAGGTTGCTCTGAGAGGCCATGAAGTCTCTAACCTTGGAACCTTTTGAGGCTTGACTGCATAAAGCCCTGAGAAACCCGGTCAGAGCAACCTCTGCTCTGAGCAGGTGCTTGGACTAGAGACATCCTGTAGTCCCTTCATGCCTGAATGATCCTATGATAGTGCTGGTAAAGCTGGCATTAATTTAGCTGCCAGTTGTGGGAGAGTTCAAAGCTTTGATGAGAGAAGTAAACCCCACAGTCCATTTTCTTAATAGTATAACAGAATTTTGATGCATTTGGCACATGATTTTTTGTAGTTCTGAGCAAAAATCTAGCCTGCTAAACGTGGGCTGGACAGTGTACAAAAGTGGTGATGAATCACTCTTGGTCCTTAGTTTGAGCAAAAAATAATATTTGTCACTAGCTATTATTACCAGTTCACATGGAACAAGCTCCACCTTGTATGTAGTTCAATAAACTCTGCTGAGAAATCTGAGAGCTGAATGGGCAGGATGCAAAAAGAGAAGACCACAGTCTCCAAACAAGTTCATTTGGCACTTATTATTGAGACAGTATGAGAAATGTGCTCAGCCAGTGCTGGTGATGTACCTGTCCTGTGGTTTAACAGAACACTTTGGTCTTTGGGGCTGTCAATTTCTTAAGGACTAAATTTACTTAGAAAAATAGCTGACAGATGAATTTAGAGAGCATTTTGTTGCTCCAGCCCTGGAGCGGGATCCAAGGGACCTCGGTTCTATTCCCATGTCTGTCACAGGCTTCCTGGACCATCATCTTACATCTTTGTTTCTCAGTTTCCCCTTGGGCATAATATGGATAATACCCACTTTACAGGGCTTAATTCATTAATGTCTGTAAGGTGCCTTGAGATCTGTGTGCACAAGGCACATTAGCACTGCAAAGCATTTATATATTATTTTATTATTTAAGACATCTGGGACCATTTCCACTGATGTTCTGTATCCATTTTGCACTGCTTTGGTGTTGCAAAGCAGCCATATTCCTCTTTAACAGGCCAGTGAGGCTGAGTTTATGGCTGAATTAAAATACCAGCCATCAAAAGCATCTGAAGGCTGCTATCAAATATGGTTCTTGTCTTTCTATCCATTTGCTGAAAGGATGACTACTGATTTTTCTCTTCAGAGGGTGGGATCTGTGCAGAATTTTACTTGTTTAATGATAGGCATTATTCCAATAGTGGATGACTATTTTGGCAAAGTGAAAGATAGGAATGACATTGGTGCAAATATATAGGTGCATATGCTAGGAAACTGTAATGTGGACAAGAATGTGACGTCTGGCAAACTGAGGTTGGCCTGAAAAAACAGTGGGAACATACTGGGCCAAACCCTGGTATGTTCAATGCACCGTTACTCAATCTGTTTCTCCTTTTTCATTTGAATTTTGGACATTTTCTACACTGCTTTCATAAATATGGTCACAGAAACTTCTTAAATAAACTAGTACACAGCAGTTGACTTTTCAGTAGAATAGCAGTTGTGCACCATGGGGATTATTCTCATGAAAACAGTAAATCCTAGCTCAACTTTATACATGTTTATTCACACACACAAACACCCATGTGTGTACACATTTATGTGTTCAGCATGAGATACAAAAGGAGAGACCTAAATATCAATTAGCTACTCCTAGGTCCTCTGAATGATAAAATTGTCCTTCATTTATTTAAAGAGACAATAAAAAGGAATGGTTTAGCAGGGGTTTTACCCTTTTGTGGGACACATGGAATGAAGCCCAAGTCACAGCACATTCTTGATATTGATCTCTCAGTGAGAGAGTTAATTTGTCAATGACTGTAATTTGCCAAGCTTTATGAATCCATTCTTCTTCCTTTAGAGGAATATTTCTCTTCTAGATCTGTGCTATTACTTTTTTTTTTAATGCAGTAAAGATAAAAAATGACATACATCTCTGAAGTCTTTCATATACATAGAAACAAGTGTGGGACTGGTAAAAGAACATGGGACTGAAAGGCACAGTGGCAGTCCTCTGTCTATCTCCTTGCTTTTAAGGGCACAGCACCACCTGCCTTGGAAACCCATAAAAATTTTGCCCCCACTCCTTCTATAAGAAGGCAACTCCAAAAGCTCAGTACTCAGAGGGATGGGAGATATCTTTCAATTACTCCCCAAGTTAAATCATGTACGAATTACACCCATGTTAGACTTCCTAACCCTGTGCTTTTCCCTGGGTGAATTCCAAAGAGATAAGAGCAGATCTGGGGGTCCAAGTTTCCAGGAACAACACATGGCCGGGTGCTGCTGGCAGAAGTGACATGTGACCACAGTTTGTCTCCTTCCTCCTTCTCATTCCCCTGACTATTCTATTAGCCTTTTCCTAGACTTTTTTTTCCCATCTGAATTCATCTTTCCTGAATAAGCAGAGCCACACACAGTATTCCAGGTGAAATGTGAATTGTGTGTGATGACTTTAATATTTTCCTATATTTGATGGATATACCTTTCCTGGTATTTATCCAATTCCCAAATGCTGGAAGTCAAGCAGGTGAGGAAGAAGACAAGCTTGGTTGAACAGGAATCTTCTCTTGCAATTAAGGCAAAAAAAGGAAGGTGTATGTCCAGTAGAAGCAAGGTCAGGGGGAGAGTACAGAGATGCTGCTTGCCACAGCAGGCAGAAAATTCATGCAGCCAAAGCTCGACTGGAGTTGAAGCTGCCAGGATATACTGACTGATGGCAAAGGCAGTGTAAAAATAACATCAGCCCATTACAGGATGAGGATGGTCACCTCACAAACAGGGAGAGACACAAGGCAGAGGTGTTTAAAGCCTCTGCCTCTTTGCCTCTGTCTTCAACATGGATGACAGACCAAGGGGGTCCCAGTGCCCTGAGCTGGAGGACCATGGCTGGGATAATGGCCAACTCCCAGTCGACCCTGATATTGTGTGGGATCTGCTGCTCCAGCTGGATTCCTACGTATCTATGGGGCCTGATGACATTCATGCAAGAATCTTCAAAGATTGGCTGATGTCGTTGCAAAACTTCTCTCAATGATTTTTGAGCAGTCTTGAGAATCTGGAGGGGTCCCATCTGAAAGCTGGAGAACATCCCAGTTTTCAAGAAGAGCAAGAAGAAGATCACAGAAATCACAGACCTGTCAGTCTCACTTCAGTGCCTGGTAAAGTTATGGAAAAGATTATTCTGGGAGGTATAGGAAAACACCTGAAAGCCAACAGGGTCACTGGTCACAGGTAGCATGGCTTCATGAGGGGAAAGTCCTGCTTATCAAACCTGATTTCCTTTCGTGATAAGGTAACCCACCTTGTTCAAGGAAGCCAACTGATGTAATCTTTCTGGATTTCAGTAAAGCTTTCGATAATGTCTCTCGCAGGATCCTCCTGGACAAAATGTCCAGCACACAGCTGGATTAGCACATCAGGGAGTGGGTGAGCAGGTCAGACACAAAGAGTTACGGTGAATGGGGTGACATCAGACTGGGGATCTGTCACTGGTGGGATTCCACGGGGCCCCATTCTCACCCCTGTGCTCTTCAACATCTTCATAAATTATTTGGACACAGGACTGGCAGGGACACAGCAAGTTTGTAGACTATACAAAACTGAGAGGAGCTATTGACTCCTTCAAAGGCAGGAAGGCCCTGCAGAGAGACATTGACAAATCAGAGGACTGGGCAATCACCAGCTGCATGAAGTTCAACAAAGGAAAGCACTGGATCCTGCACCTGGGATGAGACAACCCTGGATGTACAGAGAGACCAGGGAATGAGATGCTGGAAAGCAGTGTCACAGAAAGGGACCTGGGGGTCCTGGTTGATGGCAAGCTGAATATGAGTCAGCAGTGCCCTGGTAGCCAGGAGGGCCACCCATGTCCTGGGGTGCATCAGGCACAGCATCGCCAGCCAGACAAGGGAGGGGATTGTCCTGCTCTGCTCTGCACTGGGGCGGCCTCACCTCGAGTGCTGGGGGCAGTTTTGGGCACCACAGTATAAGAAAGATAAAAAAGATATTAAGCTGTTGCAGAGGATTCAAAGGAGGGCAAGAAAATGGTGAAGGGCCTTGAGGGGAAGCCGTGTGAGGAGTGGTTGAGTCCACTTGGTCTGTTCAGCCTGGAGAAAAGGAGACTGAAGGGAGACCTCATTGCAGTAACAACTTCCTCGTGAGGGGAAGAAAAGCAGCAGCCACTGATCTCTTTTCTCTGGTGACCAGAGACAGGACCTGAGGGAATGGTCTGAAGTTGTGTCGGGGAAGTTTAGGTTGGATATTAGGAAAAGGTTCTTCACCCTAAGGGTGGTTGAGCACTGAACAGGCTCCCCAGGGAAGTGGTCACAGCATCAAGCCTAACAGAGTTGAAGAAGCATTTGGACAATGCTCTCAGGCACATGGTGTGACTCTTGGGAATGGTGCTGTGCAGGGCTAAGGGTTGGACTTGATGATCCTTGTGCGTCCCTTCCAACTCAGCTTACTCTGTGATTCTGTGATGTGCTCTAGGAGCTGGCTTTTTGCAGCTAAAACACACAGGCACACATAAGTATTCTGAGACTGACTGACACAGCCTGTTCTTTCTCCTCTGTCATTTCTAATTTGTAAGCTCCCAGCTCAGAATCCAAGTTCTTGTTACTAGCTCTTAGTTGTGTGACCTTCCATTTTTTACAGTAATCCATTTCAGCCCATTTCTTGTATTCCAGCAGTGAAGGTCACCCTGTCCCTCCTGTAGGATATTTCAATCTAATAAAAATCAGCCTGATTTTATCGTATGGCAAGAGCAGAGATGTTGAGCCATGTGGGAAAGCTGAGCTCCAGTGGTGCTCACACATTCCTGCTCAGAAACATGAGACTGAGTCTTGGCTCTACAACTCAGAGGGGACAAGAATGACTACAGCTATACCCAGTGATCCAAACAACCACAGTGTTCTACTAGGTTCCTAAAGAAGCTCATAACGGGGCTGTAGTCACTGCAGTTTGAACAGCTAGGTACTCTAAATTTGCAGAAATTATCTCCACCCTGTGTTTTGACTAAAACATGGTTATTTTTTCAGTTATTAAAATTGGTGAGTAAACACTTGCATAGAAAGTGTTCCCCTAAGCCAACAATAAGAAAGATCATGAAGCAGCATTTAAAGTTATATTGGAAACATAATTTCTGATGACCAAATCATTAAAAAGATTAGACTTGTCCCAGGTTGGGCTCAATCCAGCCAGGGAATAATCTCTTTGGCTGTAAAACCAAATAGATTCCAGCCATGTAATATGGTCACAAATTCTCATCTGGTGTGTACCTAAGTAGTTTTTACATGGATAGCATTCTCAGGCAGCACTCAGCGATGCAAAAAGTAGTTATTGATTGACTTATCTATGCAACTGAATCTCTCAACACTATTTTTAAACTATATTTGAATATGATCATATAGGTAAGTATTACTGAATTTTAGTTGTTTTATTTTCTGACTGGATTGGTCCCTTTTGATCTTGTTACAGAATTGTAGATTCAATTTTAGTATCTTTAGTTCTGGCAGCTGCTTTTAGTTTCACTCCAAGCACTTCGTTTTCTTTTATTTCCAAAGGTCCTGAAAATGCTAATCTTTAAAAGTACCTGCAATTCATATGTCTGTTGTCATGTCTGTAAAAACTGATATAAACTTCAACCCTGATATGCTGGTCTACATTTATTTATATTTTCAAAGGTAGGTATTTGTAAAGAAAGGGTCCAAAATTCTACATTATTAAAACCTTACAGTAACTAGAATATTTTTCAGACCTTTGAATGAAGATGAAGGGTTTTGATAGCTGTACATTGTTTATTTATGTTATGAGAAGCAACAATCTAATCTCATCTCACAGCTTCCATAACAAAAAAGGCTGAACTGTAGAGTGGTCAAAAGGCAAATGTGTCTGACTTTGACTAGTGAGTCAGCTCTTGTCTTGATGTAGACTGTCAGTGTGGAAAGAACAGAGATACTTGCCAACCACAATAATTAGGCACAAACTTCAGAGTCACACATCAGCACTGGCTCTCATTCCCTGAAGCCCACATATTACTGGGTTTATAGTGAAGAAATTTTAGATGACTGGTGATCTCATAAAATACAACTTTATTTTTCAATATATTATTCAAAGAAATCCATGGAACTTTCTATACTATTATAGTAGTATAGAAAGTATAATATCTATATTTTTATATGTATTATATATATATTTCTATACTATATAATAGTATAGCACCACAATTAGAAGCGCTGTTTTGTGACATGGTATCGATGTTTAGCTGACATCAAGTAACTCTATCCCTTTCCTGAAAGTGCATATTGATAAGGACAATAAACAGACACGAGACTTGGTCCCTTCCTCCAAGTAATGATTTAGCAGTTACACAGTGTTTGAGACAACATCCTTTTACAAAACAAGAGTGTATCAGGTGGTAGCACTCGAATCTGCCTGTTTGTGCATTAGGGTATGATAGACTGCAGTAATGTAATCACATACAGGAACATTATTTATTTGGTAACCATACTGTGACTGTAATGCTGCTAATCACCAGCAAATTGAGGATCAAGTCAGAAATAATGCCAGTTTTAGGGGCAGAGCTGATGATACCACTGTGTGCTTTGGTTCATACCAAAATTCGTGTGCTTTGGTTCATACCTTTCAGAACTTGCATGCATGGTGCAGTTTTTCACTGAGGTGTGATGATGCTCTGTTGGAACCACAGCACAGTTGGTGTTACACTGTCATCCAAATCAGATTTGCAGTGTTTTGTGCAGTTGCCACAGCCGAACTGGACTATATACCCCATGCGAATACCAATTGCTGCCTAGCATGAACACAAAAAATAAAGCGGACGCTTGAGGCTGAAGTTTTAAAATGGGTAGATGCACTTACAGTAATTTTCAAATTCACTGAATTTGCAGCAGTTAATATCTTTTCACCTCCACATCTGAGAGGCAGAGGTTTTCTTGAACTCCATTTACAAAACCTACCTACTTCCTAGCATATAATCGATATTCAGGGTGATTCTTACTAAGATTCAGTTCTCCTACTCGTACCTGGATTTTATTCTTGTAGATAGTAAAAGAAAGTAACTAAAACCAACAAAGAAACAAACAGACAAAACCCTCAGACCTCTCCTCCAGAAGTCCTCAACAGCCTTCAGAGATTTAGGACCAGGATCAGATGCCCACACATGGGTGTGCATTTACATGAGCTATCCCAGGGTTTACCTGAGAACTTGGACTCAAGCAGTTGTGGCAGAAGGATATGGGTTTCCTATAGGTTCTGTGTGATTTCTGTCACCTTATGTCAATGTTCAGCATGCCAAGGACACCTCAAAAAGACACCCATGAGTGAGCAGCTAAGCCATACCTGTGGTGTCCACAAGGTATAGTGTCTAGGCTGCCACCAACTCAAAGGTGGCTTATGGCGAGATTCATGCCTAAAATTAGGTTTATACTGTTGTATCAGATGCTGTGAGGGATTTCATCTAATTCTGGTTGCTGCCCTGGGAGGCTACAGGTCTCCCAAAAGTTGTGTGTCATATCTAGCAGCCCTGTGAGGGTATCTCTGTTCATGAGAACCTCTGAAATGGCCACAAGTGCCTTTCTTTAGGTAACTGAATTTCACCTAGCATGTCTATTTTAGAGTAAACCAAATAGCTCTTCAGTTTCTTTAGGGTACCCCTATACTGATTATACAGAAAACTCATCTCGTCCATTTAAGACATCCTCGGAATGCACACAAAGCTGGCAGATGTGAAATGGCACCCAAGGGAAAAGAGCACCTCTGGAAGAGCATCTCGTTCTTCCAACACGGAGACAATTCAAATGGTGCTGGATATTGATATGTAGACTGAGTTGAATCAAGCTCCTCACTTAGGAGGAGAACCTAAACATAGACACTGACATATGGACGATCTGACTCCAACTGAATCCTACCCTGCAAGCAATATTTAGGTGCTTGAACATGAGACTGCTGTCACATGAGGTAGCCTGGGTTTTCTGCTTAGTCTCCAACTGTAAATCCAGCTTGGGCTTTCCAAAAAAATTTTATCATACCTATCATGTCTGTAAGCTTTCTAAGTGGCATCTCAGTTGAGTCTTGGTGCCTACCTCGAATGACTAAAACGTGTTGGACCCTTGGTGTTAAATCTTTTTTCCTTTAGTCTACAAAAATCACCACCTTTTCCCTTAATCTTACTTTTGGCCTCTTCGAGTCCCTGACCCTTCTTAAACGCAAGCTGAAATTAAATTATACACTTAAGTTTCACCAATATTTTCACCTTTTAGGCACCAGTCTTAGACATGTATGTCTGAACCCCTACAATGCAGCTAGAAAGGAAAATACAAAACGAAACATCCCCCAGACCCTTTTAAAAGAACAGAGAATCTGCACAGAAAAAAAAAAAATCTTTATTCCTCAAACTACTGGCTCTCTCTGCAGAAAGAAGTGAAGAAATCTTTTCCTCCCCCTGTGATTTTGACATGCAATCTTGATAAAGAAGGAGATGGCTTTTAAGGAAATGAGCCAGGGTATCCTTGTCCTCTTTCCACTTAAAATCTCAGGCAAAATATTCCACTTTTATATGCAAAAATCTCTTCCATTCACTGAGAAAAGGCATAAGCATTTATTCTTACCAGCTAACTCCCTGCAAAAAACCGATCTGCAAAGATATCTGAAAAATATCCCTTAATTGATAAAAAAAAAAAAGAGTAAATTGTAAAGATGGAGACATTTAAGATAGTGTATTAAGGACGTCATCATTTTAGAGGTTCATAACTTAACCATAAAAATTTGCTCCAGGCTGAAACTTGGCATGGAAGGCTGCCATATTTGTAAGTAGGTTATTTCATTTCAGGCTTCATTACTAATGCACTAATGCAATGTGAGCTGTTATATTTATTAACTTGCATTGATTTTTTTTCTTAGAAAAGGACAAAAGTATTCCTTTCCTGAACAGGTGGAAGAGAGATATACCAGGCTGGAATTGAATTTGCCTTCCCATGTGCCAGCATAAAAAGGAGGAAATAAGAGTCAAAGATTTATTTCTTTCTTACAGAAATATAGGAAAAGCCAGCAAATGCTTGTTTTCCAGTCTGGTTATGGGATATTGTAAATGCATAATAACCTTTTTTCCTTTGTATTATTGATAAATTTAGAGCTCTGATGACAGAACTATCTGCATAAAAATCTCCTGAACTGACGGAAACGTTGTTTTCAAATGGATTTTGGCTCAAACCCTGTTTTCAAGTGGTGTGAGATAACAGGATCTACTATCAGTTTCTGCAAGATTTTTTATATTTGGAAAAATAAAAAAATATTTTTGAGAGGGTACCAAAATGAGTATGAGGGGGTAGGGGCTTCTAATGATTTTAATGTGGTATTTAAGTCCTTAAAAATCTCAGTTTTGGATGATTTACTGGGCAATATTGAAACACATTATCTACAGCAGATTTCCAAGGAAGGAAAAGAGAATACAGAAACAGATTTCCTGAGACTCATGTAGAGTTCTCTAAACACTCAATCCCCTTCCAACATGCAGGCCAACTGCCTCTCCTAAAGATTTGTCTAGTGTGGAAACCTTGCCAGAGTGTAATTTTGGTGAAATTTCTGTCACTGCTCCCTGTCATGAATATTTATTTACTTCCCAATGGAAATCATTGCTCATATGAAAGGGAGTTAACGGTTCTTAATAGCCCTTTCTGATTTGATTGATGTTTTTGTCACTTCCTCCAGTAAATAGGTTTCTATTAGCATACCAAATATGCTTTCCGTCCTCTCGCTTCTGCAGGCACTTACCTGACCACTTACTTAAGATTTAAATATCCCTCCTAGGGGTTTTCTGTCAGTTCAGGGACTGTTTTTCTGTGCAAGTGGGTGAAGGACTTTCTGCATCGAGCTTTGGTACCTTACTCAGCAACCACATTGGATCTTTTCAGACTGGCAGTTTGGAGGAGTTCTGTAAAAACAATAGAAATTTGTCCATACCTTATACTAAGGACTTGTGAAAAGGGCAACACTAGCAGGAGAACAATGTACAGAGATATTTAATCATATATTTATATTTCAATTCTTTAAATTTATAATGGGAGGATGTTTCATAGGTAGAACAGAGGCTGGAATAGGTTTTTTTCATGGAAATACACCCCAAAGTAATGTATCATTTATATGCCATATGCTAACTTCGAAAAAGGAGTGTTCAGAGCTAGCAATTTAGCATTGCTGCTAAGGAATAAACTCTTTCCATTATTAACCACTCTTCTCAGGGATGAAGCGTCCTAGTTCCAAAACAAATGCCTCAATGTTGCTCAAGTGTTCTTAATACTGCAAATAATGTAAATTTTGTGTATCATACATAATAGCTCTTGTGTTGGGTTACATCCAACAGTTGGCATAATGGACATTTTGGTCTTTTTCCTGTGCAACACTCATTTACACGAACGACCCAAATATATAAATTGTTGCTTATGTGTTAAGCAGAGAGAATTTCTGGATGCCCTGAACAAACCAAAGTGAAAGCCTTGCCTTTTTTATTAGTGTGAGTAGTTTGAGGGGGAGGGAAGACTTACATCAACAAGTGTTTTAAGTGCAATTGCCTACTAGTTCATATAAATATTACTATTATGCTGTAAATCCTTGTTCTTGTGAAGATAAAAGAACAGAGGAAAATAATTTATGGAAACATAAAATAGGATCTATGATTGTAAGAAGCACTAATTTCTGGATTGTCCTTATTGCTTAGTAATTTTCTGCCTCAGAAATTCATTTCTTGATTGCAAGCAGATGCCTGTTTTTTCCGTGTGAGGAACACAGAGGGCAAGGCGCAAGATTAAAAAAAATCTATTGCCTTTTGAAGGGCTCTGGTGGAAAGCAGGTGTTTAAATCCTAGGGAAGGAGGCACAAGACCACTATCAAGTGGTTGAAAGTTTATGTGTACATACTACTTAAGTCATCTAGGCACCCTTGCTTCCAAGGGCCAAAGGTACCACCTTGCCTGAACTGAGATCTCTGTTCATAATTTAGGGATTCACAATTAACATTTCCAGGTTTGTCTTCACCAAATCCCTCATAATTCATAGCACTTCTTTGTGTAAACTAGCCTTAATCTAAAGGAATAGCTGGGAAAATGTAATGGAATACTTTATTAGCAATGGAAATCCAGATTCACTGCAGTACAGCTAGTGTAAGGAGAAAAAACGCTGTGTGCAGTTCCATTTTTTCCTGGAAATGGCAAAAGTGTTTTTAATTTTTACCAGCAATTTTAAACTACCGTGATTTATTTGGTATTACAGGGGAAGCAAATGTGAATTTCATGTAAGAGAATGATAAATGAGCATCAGTCTTGAAAATTGTGTGGATGCTACTGTGATTAACATACTGTTAGCCCCCACTCTAAATTAGACTGTATCAACTACTTCTCTCTAAGATAATTCCTTGTGAAGGGTGTACATTAAATGGTCCTTGGCACTTGGCCTTGGAGCAAAATATTGGTTCCTGACCCAATATTATGTAGGGGGATGGATATTGTTTCATTCCTCATTTTAGGACCAATGTTTGGATTAACCCCTTTTTGATTTTCTATTCTATATTAAGGATGGGTTTACCGCAGCTAAGGAGGAGACGTAGTCAGCAACTTGCACTGCCTGATCTCATACTTCTAGTTACAGTTGTGAACAGCAGTGCACACAATCTTGATCAGATAAACAGGGAAATTTTTATGAAATAAACTCTTCTCAGACAGGCAAAGACCTTCAGTTTTCTATTTAGGAATTCTGCATTTATTTGAGACACAAAGGGGCTTTAAAACTGCTATTAATATAGTACTTGCTCTGTTAGACTCAGATAAACAGGATTACCAAATTGCCCAAGTTAACTTGGGCAACTGGGTATGGCCAGCAGCAGTTACTGGCAATTTTCATGGCTTCCTAAACTCACATTGACCTGAAATGCTACATTTGCTAAATCAAAAGCCTAGGTAAGAATTTAATACTTTTTGTTCAATTATGAAAATTTTAAAAATCTCAAACATCTATCATGTTCCCTCAGCAGAAGGAGAAACAATCTTTGGTAATTTACTGCTATGTTTAATTTTAGTGCAGTAGGATTTTGTTGGGCTAATATAAAACCAGAAAACACCACATAGTCCTTCACTGTACCAGTGCTACAGCAGCAATTTTCTGCATTTTAGCTGTTTTCCAGAGGAAAAACTAGCAGGCAGTACTTAAGCTAAAATATAGTCCTATGATTTTTACATAAAATATTGATAAGGAATAAACACTTAGTATCCCTAGTGTGAATTCACTGGACTTCACGAAACCCTAATATATGGATTAAGAAATGTTAACATAATCCTTTTATGGGAACTAAAATCAATTACATGTCAGCTTTGTAGTATTATAAATGTATTTAGTCAGCATAGAATTTTTCCAGCAGCGCTCGTTGCAGATTGAAATTGACTAACCAGATGTTAAATATTAAATAGAACTAATCAAAGTATGGTTCAAGAGATTTTAAAAACAATGATCAAAGAGAGCTATTTATTACCTGATTCATGTTTCTATTCAAACACTGCTCCTATGATGTTATATCTACCTGAATTTAGTTTGCTGCAAGCTCTTAATTTTTTTCAGTTAACATGAATGAAAAATATAATTCAATAAAGGTATGTTAATGTAGTTCCATAGGCAGAAAGGCACAAAGCTCAGGGAATTATGAGCAAAATTTGCTAGAACAAAGTGTATGTTAGGAAAAAAATGAACATTAGATCTGATCTGAAGATGACCAAATTTAGAGATATTCTTTCCACCAATTATACACATTATGGGCCATTATGTAAAAAAAAAAGTTTTATATTTCTTGCATAATAAATTTCATGCATAACTTAAACAATATTGTAACAATAGCAAGAATAGCTTCTGACTCTGGTGGGAAAGCAGGAGGGGCCCAGTCACTGCAAAAGAAATCATGGGTTATTCTTAATTGCAGAATTGTTTTAACATAGACTGTGTAAGTCTGGGCTCCTAAATCCACAAGAAGTCACATAACCAGCCTTTTTGTTTTCAAGGGGGCTGACCACTTTCCAGTCTCACTGAATCCAAGAGAAGTTCAGGTGAGGAGCTGGCTGCTCCTTTACCTTGCACTTCACAAGGACGAAGGAGCTCTCCATGAAGCTGAAGAACAAAATGGATCAAAGGAAATGTTCTTTTATACAAGGTATAATCGATATGTGAAACAAATTATCTTAAGAGTAGGCAGGAGCCAAGGACCTAGTATTTGTTGAAAGGATATAACTTAAAAGCATAGTTGCCCAAAATGGCTATATGCACTGTTGCATTTGATAAAATAATTTCACAGTGTCTGTCCCTATCCATTTTACAGTTTAAAGACATACAAGTCATCAGAGATGGTGGAAAAACTTCTTTTCCAGAGGAAATTTTGTCGCTTTCTCTCAGTGAGTTTATGTCTTGATTTTACCAGTGGCAGATGTTATCAAAGGCAGATGACTCAAGCGGATGGAATATTGCGCTGATTGTTTGTGGCTTCTCCTGCACTGTAGTGATTTCCTCACATCATCACAAACACCACATCAGGAAAAATCACAGCAAATATCAAACAATTATCTGTGATTTTTTGTTCTTGGTGCCTCTGTCCCTCCTGAGACACATCCGTGAGGGATGTGGCACAGAGCACAGACCTCCAGGTCCACAGCCAAAGGCGCTTTGTGTTGCTGAGTGAAGGAAAATGACTCACAGATCCCTAAAGTCTCTTTCTTCCTTCTTTTGTATTACAGAGAGCCAGCTGGGCACTTAAATTGAGGAATCTATAGCTCTGCCAGCAGCTGAGGGATAGATGCAGATCCCAGACCACAGCAAAGGCTCCAGCCTTTGGATGTGAAGGTCAAAAAGACCTGGATCACCTAGATCCTTGTGGTGGGGCTGCAGTGTAGGAAGTCTGTCAGGATGCACCTTTGGGCTTCTAGTCAGTAAAGTTTGGTTTATTTAAAATATATAATCCCCCACCAAAGAAATCTCTCCTTAGTAAGTATATTCAGTGGCACAATTTAAAGTAAAAGAAATAAATGTCACTCTCCATATTATGTCTTTCTGGGTTGATTCTTAGTTTCCTCTGTCATGTCTTTCCAGAGTGGCAAAATTATTTTCCTCATAAAGCTGCAGACTCCACGCCACCCGTCTGGTCATGAAAAATATCCTGCTTTCTGTCACCCCTAAAGCTTGGATGTGTTTTCCCTCATGCTCCCCACTGCAACCAGCTCCTTTGCTCCTTCAGTTGCCTCCCAGCCCACTCTGCATATATCTTTGTCTTCCTACCTTTAACTACTTCAAAACTTCCCCTGGAAAGAAATCTCATTCTCAGGAAAGATGTAGTCCTCTCTTTCCAGAAGGTTCTCCTCTGCCAGAGTGGAGATGACAGAAAAAAATGAATAGGCAGACTTCCTTTCTAATGCTTAGGCACAACATTTGTAACAGTATAAAATAAAAAGAAATACACACACATACATAGATATTATTTGTATATGTATTTGCTTATACGTATACATACACATATATAAATAATGTAGACACACATAAATATATATGTTTAAGCACACACAAATTAAGAAGAGACAAAGCAAATGAAACACTGTACCTTTTGTCACAAAGATACATTTTTCATCCAACACTTAGGAGTTATGATGGTAACCAAAAAGCAAAATTGGTGTCCAGTGGTCCTTAGACAAATGGGAAAATTTGTGGAAGCTGTATGAAGTCAAATACAGTTTTCATGAATAAAAAATTTTCTCTAATCTTATTCTGAAAAATTCCCAAATCCCTTTGCTGAATTTCTGCTTCTCTCTGACAAACATGCTATAGCTGGGGAGAGGTATAGAAGATTACAACTTCATAATTCAGCCTTGCCAAAGTTTAGAGCAGCTGGAAACAGTGCTGTATTCATGTAAAGTGCTAAGTATCCTTAATTCTAGGTGACAGTACTTTTGCCAGCAATATAGCAATTATTTGGCTACCCTTGCACTGAAAAGCATTTAGATTTTTCAGTCTTCATGATCAGCCAGAAAATACCACATCTTCTGCATAAAGTATCATTTTAGATCAATTTTTATGTTTAAGCAGAACAAAAATGGGGTTTTTTGTGTGCTATTCTCTCTCATGGTTTAAAAGTAATATTAAATAATGGACTTTTTTCCCAAATATTGTGGTAAACCTACTTAATCAAACCTGGGTAGTCCTTGGGAAGTAAAAAGCAAACTAACCACTATTCATAAAAGCTACAAAATGGTTTGCTTTTATTACTCTTGTACAAAAAGGCCCCAAAGCCTCAGAGCTATGATTCTCCAAATCACTGCTTTCTAAGCTTGACTGATTGATTTAAAAGCTTGCAAGAGATTTATAATGATTCACTGTGTAAGCCACTGATTTTATATTTAAGTCAGAAGACTGCTTTTAAATGACAGAAAACTTTGGACCTAACATTGGACTCAGCAGGTGATCCACTGTTTGCTCAGAATTAAAATGGCAGCATTTTGCTGGCACAAGTGTTTGAAGTGGGGTTTTGAAGCACAGGCAGAATGCAATTTATCTAAGATTATTGCAGAGAGCATTGAAATCTATGCCAGAATTTTCAAAGCTCCCCCTCTCTGTGTTTAATGTGGTGGGTATGCAAATAGCTGGATGATCAGTATTTTTTTCACAGGTATTCTCAAAGATAATTTTAAGCACCTGTCTTTTGAGATTCTGTACAGATGGCCAGAATTTGAAACAAGATTAATTACTCTAGTAATTTTGTGTTGGTCTAGAAGCAGAATTATTTTCACAGGCTGATTGATTGTAGGATAAAGAAACAAAAGGAGACTGTGCTGTACAGTGGAAGTAACAAATCATGTATATTCTAGTACTCACAAGTAGTGAAAACAGAAAAGGGAATAGAGGAGGAAGGAATGAGGGAAGAGAGGTTATTGCTCCTTCTCTTCTAAGGCTTCATCAAGGACACAGTGACTGACCTTGACTGTTCTGTAGGGTGAGATTGGTTAGACAAGACAGCAAATTTGGTGAGGTCATTGCAGTTTTTAGCCACAAGGAATAGCAAACTTGCTAGGGATACCTTGTCAAAAACACTTCTCCTGTGTGGTAGGGCAAGCTAATGTGCTAGTTGGCCTGCATTTTGGGAGACTCAGGCTTGCACCTCAGGTGTTCCCCATCTTGATCAAGATGACAAGCAAGTATTTGATGTCAATACCCAGATCAAAGGATTTACCAGCAGTAACCTCTATTGACTATCCACCTGAAATGTCTATATTTGTGAAAATGAACACTGGCATTGTTGCCAGCCTGGTGTGAAAAGACAATTTGAACCACACTAATATAATAAAGCTGGCACCAAAACCACAAAATTATTTCTGCAGGATATCCTGCCTATTCTTCCCCTTTGCTCTTCAGGCAGTGAGCTTGCCTCTGAGGTCCCTGTGTCTGAAATTCTGGATCAAGTGAGTTGCTCCCAGAACCTCTCTGTCTGGGGACACTGTCACAGGCATTTTCTTGATATTTCTTTCTTCAAGATATGTATATACAAGGTAGCAACTGTCTTCCAGATTTAGGGCTGTAAGTGCAGGACGGAAAGCTAAGCTATACACTAAGTTTCAAAAGAAGATTAAAATATTTTCAAGAAACTTTCTGCCAAAAGTATCCTGATTTATGAGTAATTAGTTGATAAGGCCTTCCTCAGATTACAAAATTCTAGAGATTCGAGCTTCTTGAGATGCACATGTGTACATGGTGCCCCACACCTGACTGTCTCTGTATAGAGTAGCATTTAAAAATTTTTCTAAAAACAGCAAAACACGAAAATCCCTGTTATATTGTTCCCAACTCAACAGGTCACACAAACTTGGGAATGATAATATAGTGGTACAGATGCATGTTGTACCCAAAAATATGTCCCTTGGTAAATGCGACAAATAGAAAAATACTGTTTTATTGCTCTACATATCAAGGTACTACTTATTTTCTATTTTCCTACCACAAATGTTGAGGATCAGGGTCTTTGTTTTGATTTCTTTTATCACATAAGCTTATTGCAAGACAGTAGGTCAGGTTGCTTCTCTGTAGCCTAAGAGGTAGACACTGACACACTATTAACAGCTGTGGAATAGAAGGGCCTGGTTGTGATTCCTTCCTTGTGCATGAAAGACTGAAAATGAGTCTTAAATCAAAATTTGTGAAAAAAGTGATAACAGCAAGTACCAGAGTTCTGGACCAAGCCATAGCTGTGAGGTTCTCAGCTGGATGACACCATGAGTAGGGAAAGCAGGACTTCTCTGCTATCAGTTCCTTGTATTTAATTCCTCAGCAGATGGCAAAATCCTACCAATAGCCACCTATATTTTCTTGACTACTCTTTCGTGCTGGCTTAACATTTTACAGAATGTTTTTCCAGCTGTTTGTTTCTGTAACCCAACCCTTAAAGCAGCACAGAAAGATTTTGTCTTACGGCCATTTTGAGACTTGGTGTCACTGGTATCACATTCTAACCTGGTATTTTTAAGCTGGTACTTTCCAGCTTGTAAGTAAATGATATATGTTTAGTTCTTAGTTTTCCTTACTCTGAGAATCTGGTGTAACTGCACACACTATTAATCTCTCTACAAATTGGCTGCAATATCTTTTCCTTTGGAAGGCAGATTTTAGTCATTTTATCTCTTTTTAACCCAGGGAGTGATATTTTATATTTGAAAACTTTGAAGGTGAAAAATGAAAGCCTAGATTAAATACTCTTGGAAAATCTGAAGAGAGTTGAATTTTTTTTTCTAAATTCAAAAGCTTTTCATTTTCAGAAATTTTTATGAAATGTATTTTCTGAAATGTTTATGAAATGTCTGCTGCTGCCTGTACCCCTGCACCCCAAAAATGAGTAGATGCTAAGACTTGTTAATTCTATATTATATATATTTATTTGGAAAAAACCCAAACCACCAGGAAAATTATCTAAATTAACTGGTTTATGTTGATGGTTTTCCCTTTTCCTTGTTTAATGTTGCATGTCTGATAGAAGAGATGTTTGAAACAACAATTCAGGACCTGTCATAGTTTCAATCCACTTTTTAATTTTTTTTGTTTTAATTAGAGATAGGAAGCCAGTCTTCTTATGTGTTTGATGTAATTCTACAGTCACGTCCCAGCCCTCAGTGGTTTGTGAACACTATGGCAATACAAACAATACAAAGCATTTGTTTTTAATTATAATTCAAGATTCAGGTTGCAAATGATTTGCATTATAGCTCTTAGCATAGGCTAGATTTACAGCAAACACATTAAAATAATTAGCATTATTCTTAAATATGAGTCAGTAAAATTGAAAGTGACAGATACTGAGCTGATGAAGGTAATAAAAAAACCTTAATCTAGTTGAGAGTGACTGAGCAATAAAAAATACACCTTTGCAGAGAGAAAATGTTTCATGCCAGTAAGACTTCAGACAAACTGTCCTGGGCATATTCAGCTGGGGCAGAGACTGCCACTCCTGCACCTGCCCAGGTTAAGTCCAGGCTCAGCCTGAGCTGACCCAGCCTTTCTGTATTTTCAGATCCTCAGGAAAAATGATGGCACAGAGCTGCTCAAAAGGCTCTATCCTTGCAGTGTCTTGGATCAATACCTGTTTTCAGAGAGCTTTGAGGTGCACAGTGAGCTACAGGGCAGCAGAAGGAATAAAGCTGAATTGTCAGTTACTTGAGGATAGGGAGACCTGTGATAGATGGCACCTGGTTGATGTGTTTGCTGGCTAGTTTTTCATCAATGTATGTCATCTTCCTTTTAAAGAGGTAGCCAAGAAAGGCAGCCAAAAAGAAGGCATTTCTTTCCTTTATTTTGGTGGATGTACAGGAGTTGTGGGATACAGTTTAAAGAACAGGGACACCTTGGCTCATCCCTGGGAGCAAGTTCTGAGAGAACTTTCCCAGGTATTGCTGTTGGCAGGCGGGGAGCGAGAGGCACCACGGGGATGGAACCTGTGGGGTGCTTGGGATGGTGACTGCCCACAGAAAGCAGGAAGCTGACAAGCAGCCAGAGCACTGAAGTGGGGAAACTCCCCCAGCTTCTCCCAAGGACCTGGGAAGACACACACAACTTGCTGCAATAGAAAGGCTGTTGGCCAAACTACAAGCCTGAAGAAAATAACACGTCCTGCCAGTGGGCAAGGAGGATCGTGGTTTATTAACTCTTTCATTTCTATTCTCTGTCATTTCAGAGAGTCTGGGTTTGAAGTATTCTTTTTATGGTTTTTTTTTTTTTTGGTGGAAGTAAGGGTCTTATGAAGATTCACCTGAAAGACTCTGGGTGAGTTGGGGTCCTGTTTCAGGGTTACATTAGTTAAGAGGGGCAGATATTCATTACACAATGATATGTCAACATCTTTCTTCTTTAATTGTAGACTTTTATTTATAGGAAATGTTTATGTGCAGTCTTGCTGCACAGAAGCTTCACAAGGACAGGACTTTGGGCCCATAAATAGCCTTATGTGTAAAACTCTGGCACTGTACAGAATCTGCACTGTCCTTTCCTTTTGTTTCTTCTAGATTGTCCTTTCTGGCTGCATGGATCTGCTTCCCCACCTGCTACATGGAGAGGTGCAATACAAACTCAAATCAAAGGATTTGAGCTGTTCATCCCACATAAAGCAAGAGTAGGAGGGACAAGCGACAGCCACATCTTAATCAGCATGAAATAGAAAATTGAGGCAGAGTCTAGACATGCTTTTTGCCTGCTGGTTGTTTCTCTTTAACATGCATAACAACAAACATAAAGAGCGTGCCAGTGTTTTTGCTTTTGAACCGGGCTGCATTGAGGATTGCCCTCTTTGTTCTTTCTAGATTTCTGTGACTCAAAAAAATACCCAAGTGCCTTGGTATCCAACTGGTGTAAATACACCATAGTTGATGTAATTCAATCGAACAGCTCAAGATCCAAACACCTGATAACAAGGAGAATTGTTTTGTGTCTTTCATATCTGTGTAGATACTAGAAGCTGATACCGTATGGCATGAGCCAGGAACCAGAGTAGCTGCAAGGAAATGGACCCACAGAGACTGTGTCAGCTTATCTCACCTGTGCAGAGGTATGAGCACTTGGAGCAGATGAGTGTTGTGAGGTTTGAGAACTGCTTACCGTGTATGATCAAACAGAACAGAAATCACTCATATATTTACTGTATTTTACAGGTACCTCAAAAGTCTGGAAGGAACTTTACTAATTGTAGTTAAGTTTCAGCAAAGAGGAAGAGTAACTATAGTTTTATGATCAACTAAAAACATGCCTCAAAGAGCGTGGAAACAACCAAATAATTGTATTTACCATGATAGGTTATGGCTTCCTTCAAGAGCTTGGAAACCCAGTATGTGGGATATGAACAGTTAATGAAAAACATACAAAGGAGCCACAGGGGTGTGAAAGACACGGTTTTGAGATCCATTTCAATGTATAGAAAATAAAAATTGGTGAATTTTGAAGGTGAAATTTAATCTTAAATTCAGTTTCTTTTTTTTGCTGCATGATGTCACCATAACCCCTAGGTGGTATTCAAACTTTACAAATCAGATTTGTCTGTTATTTATTCTATTTGTCATGCATTTGATGTGTAGCGCAATTTTCAGAGATTAAAATGATATATCCGTAATTCTTGGATGCTCTTTGATCATGTTTATTCCTTTGCTCCTTTAAACATTGCTGAATAATTGTATATGCATTCACAGGCTGCCAAGTACATTCCCTGTTTGATGGGCTAATTATGGAAGCACACTAGTGTCTTCGTAGTTAAGTTTCTAACTAGCTTTGAGCTGTAAGGCCAGTTTTGATCTCTTGTCTACACTGGAATGAATCCCTGCAATAGAAACTTAAGTTATATGGCATAGTTGGAAAAAAAATTTGCGAAGTTTTGCAGCTGTTACAACCTTTAGTATTTTACTGTTAGAAATTTTTTTTGTTCCTTGTTGACCTCTCAGAAATATTGCTTATCTCTGTGCTGGGAAAGTATGTCGCCTTAATGTTGTTACTGTTGGATAAGTTTAGCCGGTTCTGAATGAGTTTGGGAGAGCCTGTTAAATATATCAATCATAGGGAGGGGAATTTCAGCATTTCACTAGCAATCTTTAGAGGATTTTGTACAAGTTTCTGCAAGACTCTGAGAGTAGCAAGCACACAGAGGGCGAGTTATTCTCCTGCACAACCTACCCGTCTTTGTATAGAGTTATATTTCACAGCTCTGTGGAATGGAAGAGCTAAATAAACCTTCCAGAAATGAGTTCAGCATAGCAGTGGCACAGAAAAACCTACAATATCCCCTGGAATTCCAAAAGAAATGTGTTATGAAGGTGTAGTTGTGTGAGCAGAGCCATGCCCAAGTCTACCTGGTAAGAGATGTGGTTCTTGGCTAGATGAGGATGCTATAGCTGTATTTAACAGCTGTTAATCTCCCTGGAGTAAAACCAGCTAATGTTGCTGACAAAGCTGGATCTCCTTTGGGAATAACAAGTTCTAATGTGGCATATAGTGACAACCATACTTCCTCTGATCCATCACAAGGGACTCTGCAGAGGCAGAAGACACAGTGAGACATGAACTAGCCAAGGTACAGAAACACATTCCTTGTCCTGATATATGTGTATATATACACACACACACACACACACACACACACATATACATTCACCTGCCAGTATCTTACTGGGATGTAGAGCCCTTTGGACCCTTCCAACCTCTTCACACAGCAGAGCTGCCCAAAGTTGCAGGAATGATCATTTAAATACCAAAAAACCAGACTGGTAGAACATTGAAAAAAAAAAAACCAAACAGAATCCACAGAGCAGTTTGTTGGTACAGGAAAAATCCATCCCATCCCTCATACCTGGCAATCAGTCTTTCTATCTGCAATACAAGAAATCTGGCAATTAGATGCAAGGAGAGGCTGAAGCAGGCAATTGTAAGCAGCAAACCTCTGAGGATAGGGGCCCCTGTCAGGAAACTCACTGAAGGGGAACCAGTAACTGGCCCAATTAAAGGGAAAGATGTTTCTGGGAACTTTCATCTCCGACTAACATTGTAATTCTGGTACTGTGTTAGGCTCCACTTACACTCAAAATCCGTATTGTTCTAGTATCCGGTGGAGACATAATCTGTATTTTGTGTTAATACACTTACACTGATGCAATTTAGCTATGGATACAGTTACATATCCACATATGATAAATATGTGTGTTTACATGCACATGTGTATGGAATAGTTAGTTAGATACAGATATAAATATGAAAAAGTCTGTACAAGAGTAATCTCTTTGCATTCTGTAAGAGTGAAGCTCTGCTGGTATATACATACATACATACATATATATATATATATTCTGATTGTATTCACACTAGGGTGAGGGCTATACTAGCAATTTTGGCTTGTATTTTGTGCTGTCCAGAACGGAATTTTACTTTTCACAGTATTTCAATTTTGACAGATGGTGAAGAGCAGAGGCAGTGACAACACCAAAGTAAAAACCTTGCATTCACTAATAGAGCTCCTGTTTGGAGACCCGGCTTAGGAAGTTTTAGCAAGTAAAGTACTCTTTTGTCAGGATAAGCTCTATTTATACTGGAAAGGCTTAGTGGAATAAAATAACAAACCATACATAATCTGGAAACCTCACCAGGGGTTACCCCACTTCTGTTAGTGTAGCTTTTCTGGGCAGAGAAAACCCCAGTGTGGGATTCTTTCATGCCTCTGGACAGGAAGGTTTAATGAAAAGGAGGCATGTATGGGTCTGTTGGTTTGGCACTGAAGAAACACGTGCCTGATTATCCTTAATATAGTTTACCCTCATACTTCTGACCATTTTTGTATCAAATTACATGGTGTATTCCACAGATATTCTAGCTGATTTCTACAACCCTGTTCGCAAACTCCATGGTTTTTTTCTAGGAGGTGAAATACGAAAAAATATTGAATTTCAGTTTTCCAGGTTGCAATGTCATTCTGACACCATGTTCATTAATAGAGAGTGTGGTGGTGTGGTAAGAGCTATTAATTCAATTTCTTTCTCCTGATCTTTTTTTTGTTTCCCAAGGAAGCTCAGTCTGTTTCATCTTTTGAAAGTCTAATAAGTATTTTGAACAGGTTAGAACTATAAATCTAGTATTTCTAAATCTACAGAAAAAAATTGCTTATGAAATATATTGATTACAACTGATAATGATTTTTCCACCCTCTCTTCACTGGAGGCAAATAAATAACTATGGAAGTACAATGGCATTGTCATGGCTGGAGCTTTTGCTTTAGTACACTATAGAAGTCTGTGAATACCCTTAGCAATAAGTCTTATTTTTCAGTGTGATAATGTTCATTGTCTGTGCTTCTAAGTTCTGAGTGAATTTGATAGTGAATGCTAGTGATTAACAATTACATGTCCTCAGAATTTCTGATTTTTTTCCTGTGTCAGAACTGTGAGTCTATTAAGAAGCGATTAGGGAGGATCTCCTTCAAGTCTCCTTCACATCAAGATTCTCCCTTTTTTTGGTTCAGTTAACTTGAGGTGGGAGTTGCCTGTGATATTTTCTACATTTCACCTTCCGAGGTTATGGGCACTATTCATATGCCAGATCTCCCTCTGAGATGAATAAGTAAGACTTTTATGAATTTTTCTTCACTTGTAGAATTTAATTTACATGAATAATTAGAAAGGGATGAGTTAAATCTCCTATTTAAAGAGGTAGCATCCTTTTGATAGCCTATTGTCCAGATTTGGAATCCAGTTGTTTTAAAAAGGATCTGGGCTCTTCTCCATAGGGACTTTCCTCTTTGTAGTTTTGCCTTGATCTAAATCAGCCTGTTGTAAAGCAGATTTTGGGATGAAGTTTGACAAAGAAAAACTCTTATCTGGAAAACTAAAAGGACTTTCAATTTTCCCTCGGAAATGTTTGCTGGCTTCTTTTTCTGATGTGGCCAGGATTTGCTATGAGATTTATGACAATGTTGTTTAATTCATACATCAAAATAAATAAATTAGGTGCTTAACTTCATTTAGTTCTTTGTGCCGTTTCCTGTGCTGTTAGGGCTTTAATGAGCCCAGCTGCTCTGTAGAGTTGCTGAGGGTGGAAGTTGGCCTGGGAGGGGAAGGAACAGCTTCTCTTTGAAGTGCTGTCATGGCAGGATCACTAAAGCAAGGCTACGAAGGGGAAATTCCTGTTTCCCTTCCTATTCTACTTCAGTGGTCTTGACGGCAGCAGTTAAATAGGGAGCAGCACTAAGGTTTTTAGACTTGGCTTCTCAGTCATTTGATGCCAAACTTCCAGTGGGTACTGGGGGTGAGAGAGAGAGAAAGAAAAGGAAAAAAGGGAAAGAAAGGAAAATAAAATGAAAAAAATAGCGAGAAGAGCAAAACATTTATAACTGCTCTGTACAGGCACCCACCCCAGAACACTACTCACCACCACTCTGGTGCCCTTCCCACACTCACTACTGGAGCTGGGAGTGCTGAGGTTGCCTGTTTTTCCAACAACTGATCTTAGAGGCTATGAGAGGAGAGGGAACACATCTTTGTCTGTGAGGAGTAGGGGAAGAGGAAGGCAACACCTCATGGTAAATGGTTCCTCATCAATATTCAGAAGGCTGCTCAGTGTTTCATAGGTGTTCAAAAATCAGGTGTTAATTCCACTTAAATTCAGTTACAGCAGTTCTCCTTATCTCCCCCCAGTAATGTATTGCTGAACAATTATGGTCAAAGCTGTTCACAGTCTTGTGTTTGGTGAGCGCAATTGGCTACCCTGTGTTTGCATCTACTTGTGTGTGTGTGTGTGTGTGTCTGAATAAAACAGATGACGGGGGGGACACTGGATTACTTCCCTTGCCCACCACCCCTTCAAACTTGGGAATGCCTCTCAAGACCCTGGCATCCAGGAGTACTCAGCAGATGGCCAAAAATTTTGTCCTCCTAAAGATTGTCCTCAAAGAGTCTCCTTTTTCACCTACCTTATGCATTTATTTTAGGGTCACTTACACTATGAATGTGCTGTTCTTCCTTATAGTTAATGAGAAGGTGCTGGATAGCCACCTCAGGTGAGAGAGTTAATTTTTTTAATAGCTGAAACTAGATAAGATAAATCCTTTTAACAGTACCAAGCCTAAAGAAGCAAAACTGCAATATTGAATCAGCCGTTCCCAGCAAAGTACTTTCAGGAGGGTCCTTTTTACATTTCAGGACAGAAAAACTGTCCTACTATTGTGGAGGAAACAAAGGAAAGAAAAGACAAAACTGAGACAGTAGTAACAGTGTAATGTGTCTGCCGAGAAACCTGAGCAGGATCTTTCTTCTTTTTCCTAAAGACAGTCATCTTCTTTCATACCTGCAAAGCAGGTATTAAGCAATAACAGTGTCTTACTACAGGAAGGGTATTTTAAAATTTAAAACTTTAAAATTTAATTTTTTAGGCAATCTAAAGCTCTATCACAGCTGTAGAACAGAGTCCACTTGTTCTCATAAGGAGTTTAAAATATCTTCTGTACTTGGACTCTGTGCATCTTTAAAATATTTAGGGCCAATTCAACTGCTGGATTTAAGAACACCAACTGATTTATTTTTTTCCTCCCAGTAACAAGATTCCAGTGAGAGATAGGTTATTTTTTACTTCTCTGCTCAAGTTTTGCAGCTAAGTATCTAGGAGCATGTAGGCAGTTAAACTGGTCATGTCCCTGCTTTTTTGGAGAGACCCAGAACTGGGGAATCTCATCCTCTGCCTTGGACACATTATAGCTTGGGTTGCATTTAGTTTTATAGCTTATGACAAGGGGAAGGGAATTGCTCTGTGCCCTCTTGGGTGTGGTGGTTTTGGAGCGGATGTTCAGCAGACCTCCTTGAACCCAGTGTCTGCTGCCCACAACTGTTGGCACCTAGGGCTAGCATCTACCTGCTCCCTTCTAGTCCTGTGTTCCTAAAACCAGGTAGCTGCCTCAACACTACGGAACTAATGCCTCTTTCCTGATACAAATATGGGTTATGTTTAAACACATGCTAAGTGTGGATTGGTTTGCAGTCTTTTCACGAGTCCTCTGTATATTAAAGAGGACTTAGTTTAAATAGCAATGTTCAACAGTGTCATGAATATTTTTCATCTACTTGCATTCTGTAAAATTGTGGGGTAGTGTTGGCAATTTTTCTGTTCTATTCTTATGTCTATAATAGTCAGACAAGCCCTCGGAGTGCTTGGTTACATAGCCAAGATGGTTAGATAATGTAAGATAATTTGCATTATTTCAAATAAAACACACTTGTATGCTTGACTTTGTAAAGCTAAGAGATCTAAAATGCTTTTTTATCTTAAGCATTTTTGCATTATATTTGTTCATCAGGAAAGTTTGGGGTTTTTTTTAAAGGCCAACTGTATTATAGCTATCAAATTGCTCCCAATGGAATATTGTTTTCTGATCCTTCTAAGGGACTTCAGTTTTATAATGGAAAGACCTAAAGGCATTCTGAAAGCTCAAAGGAGTGAATGCAAGCTCTTTTCCTTTGATTTTTACACATCTGTAGTATCAAAAACTACTCAGCTCATTCTTTATTCATCTGAGTTTGCCTAAGAATCATAAAAGATACCTTAAATGTGTTCTTTGACCTGAATCATGATACAGATAATACTCTGAAATACAATATGCTTCCCCACACGGTAACCAGGTAGCATCAATTTACATCAGTGCTTTTGCTATACATGAGTGTGCAAGTGTCTATCCTTTTTTTTCTCTAATTCTTCACTTGTCCAGAAACAGCAAATCTGTTATTTTTGCATTCTCATGTGATGCATACAGATTTTGAAAAATTGAATTAAGAGTTTCATCCTGACTATTTTTGCTTCTTAATATTTTTAAGGAAAAGGGAAAAATTAATACTTGTTTTCTCCCTCAGAACATTAGACAACAATGTAAAGAAGTGGACACCTACCCTATAAATATTTTCATGACTTGGGAAGGGGAACTGAACCAAAGCAGTCAGTTTTGTTAATCACAGGCTTGATATTTCCTCCTTGAACTTTTGGTGCCACATCTATCCATTTCTACAGTAGCCCACCAAAAAAAAAAAAAAAGGTGCATGCCAGGCTCTCCCTTCATTTTACTTTTCCTCATTTTCCTCTAACAATGCTCCTTATGTCTTCTCTGTCCTTTTTTATGATCTGTTTGAATTCCCAGTTCCCAAGATCTTCAGTCTTGGCCTCACAGATTTGTTGTCATCCATAGATTCTCAGCATCTTCCTGAAATCTCCATGTGGTTTCTACTATCCATTTGTATTATTTTCTAATCTCCTTATCCTAAGGGAGAAGTAATATTTTCTGAAATCAAGTACCTGTACATGTCTCTCAGTAAACATTTATCTCCCTTCTCCACAAAACCTGTGTGTTGAATGCCACATTTGCGTCTGCTGACTCTTCATTCCTCTACTCACGCTATCTCATTAACGTCCAGTGACATTGTTTACACCTACAACTGTAAATTTTGTTCACCTCCACTTTTTCTGACTGTCTCTATAGGTTTGGCTTCTAAGTTGGTTCTACACCCCTAGTTGTCCTTGCTGCTTCAATCACCATTAGACACATCCTCAATTACAACTTCAGCTTTCTAGCCTTTCTTGACCCTTTTAACTGTTACTTCATTACTTATGCTGAGTCAAAACCTTGACTTTCATATCTAAAACATGTTGAAGTATAAAGCTCTTATCTTTCCTCTCAAAAACAAAATACCAACCTACTTCTTTCCATCTGGAGATAAAGTTCTTGCCTTATAACAAGAACAAATTCTCTTTGGTATTTACACACTTTCAATGCACGTCATTAGACACCATTACCATGGTGTCTTATGCATGTGTTGGGTCTTCAGTTGCTGGTTTTGTCTGCAACATTAATGTTTAACAATTCTAAAACACTTTTCTTCCATTTTTTAAAATGTAATTGCTTTTAAAAAATGACATTTTAATGTGGCTTTGTTTTGATGTGGCTTCTTCAACATCTGAGTTGTGCAATTTAGTTGTGTGTTGTGTAAAAGAATATTTCCTTTTATGATTTTTTTTGTTCTGTTATCTAAAAAATAAAATATGGCCCAGCACTTCAACACTGATAAAGCCTAGAAAAAAAACCAAAACAACACTTGCTATGAAATTATTGCTATGCATAACCAAGGATGCATTTGGTTAAAAGTTCAGTAAAAATTTTGTGTTATTTTGCTTCTTAAAATTCTCTAACAGAATATTGTCAATAATAATTCTAGTTAAAATCAGATGAAGGTGATCATTTATGGTCAAGTTAAAAACTTCTAAAAATGGGTCTGACAGAGCATTAACTGCTTCAGAAATCGATATTTTATACCAGCTAACAACTGATTATCTTTAGATGAAAAAGAAAGAGAGAGATTAATCAACCCTCACACAAAGAAAATTAGACAGAGACAGTAGAAAGTGAAATTCTTTGGAAATCTCTATGGGGGTATGACAATGAGGTATAGAAACAGACTAATATTTTTAAAGTTGTTTATGAAGAATGTATTTAAAGAGGGAAAAAAAGGACCACAAGTAAATGTGTCAAGCAGAAAGACACTGGTAATGAAATTACTTGTTTGTATTAAAAAAAATGTGCTTTTAAGTTTTGTTTTTTTGTTGTTTGGTTTTGTTTTTAAACAGATGTATGTTCTAGCATCTTCGTACTTCAGCAGCAGAAGTGGATTCATTATGATAATTTGTTTCCTGTGGTGGTGTTACATCAGGTACATTTTCATTAGTACTGCTACTAGTACCATCAGCTAATGTGAAGATTAAGATAAGAAGAAAATTATTTCCTTGTATGGTCAATGTGAGTCTTGATGTCAGTGGAAATAAAGTGTCAAATCCCAAGAGGGCCTAAGCACCTACACTTCCCATTGATTCATTCTTTTCAGACCCTCTCAGGATCTGGGTACAGTAATAATGCCAGTACATTGCTGTGTAGATAGGAATTTAGTGTGCTAACAGTCTTCGTTCATCAACAAGGTTTTTTGTTGGGTTTGTATTTTTTTTTATCTATTTCTAATTTAACATTTTTAGTCCTTCCAGTCCATTACTGAGTCAGGAACATCATTGTCTAGTGTATTTCCTTGCTGTCTTCTATCGCTTCCTCTTGCATTTAAAGAAATAGTTACTGATTCACTATAATCACTGACATTTCCTCTGCTTTCATTTGTTTCTGTACTGCTAGCTGTTTCCTCAATTTCATTATTATCAAATAGCTCTTCAGTGATAGACTGCTGTTCCTCATCTTCGTGTTGATAATTTTATTTTCACATGCATCATCCTGGTTTTCAACATCTTCAGTGCAGTCCTCAGAAGATGAGTCATTTGCAGCAGACAGACTTTCATTACTGGAGTCATCTTTAGAGTCAGAATGTGTTGGTCTATTCTCAGCGATATTGTTTGCTCCTCTGTTCCTTTCATTATATGTTGGAAGAGATGTGCCTGATGTGCTTGCTTGGTCATTATCCAGATAATTAAAATCAAATGTACTTATTTTGTAGATTAAACAAGAACATTTTTTATTATGACTGTTTGTGTTTGAAGCTTTAAAAACATCTTAGTATAAATGTTGAACTTAATTTCACTGGCTATTTAAACATTTAATGTAAGAAATATTTTCATTCAATAGATAAAACAATGTTAATTTTTAATAGGTTTGCTTCACTGAAATATATATGTTGACATAGCATAATTTTGTAGAAAGTGAAGTGAAACACATAAAAGTGGAGGTTCTGGTAGCCTCTGTGTAAAGATTGTCATTGGCACGTGTTATAGCAGTTACTGGTAGAGGCCAGAATTGGTAGAAGGTCAGAAAGGAAAGTGTAGCTGCAAGCCCTGTGTGGGTAACATTTCTAGCCAGAAGGTGTAGAGAAAACAGCATATATGTTATAATGCAGAGTTGGCAGTCTGAGACTGCTCCAGCTGACTTGCCCAGCCTAAGCAGGTAGTGTTGACTCCCTCCACAGCCCTTGGAGAGAATTTCCTGGGGGACTGTCCGTACACATTTGTAGGTATCTGAGCAGAAGATAAATTTTCCTCTGGAGCTCTTTCTCTCCATACACTGATGGCTGATTGAGACTACATGTCCAGATGCTGAAGCTAGGTGAGAAGTATCCTTCCCAAAAGACATGTTGGTGTAGGTGTCACATGCTGATGCAGAAGTTCACTCCTATCCACTTGCTTTTGAGGGGCATGTTCAACCACTCATTCCTGGGAGATCAGCTCTATCAACAGGTCACTCATAGTTATCCTTTTATATCTAAGTCACACCAGGCTTCTTCTATAACTGGCATGCAGCACATAATACTTTGACTTCCCTTGAAGTTTTGCCTTTTGTCAGTAACTCCACAGAATTCTTTTAATTGCCAGTAATATAGAATTGTTTTTAATTCTCAAGTATTTAGAAAAAAAATTAATTAAAAGATCAATTTCCTACTAGGTAAGTTTTGCAACTACTTAGAAATAATGTTCTTTGATTTCAAACACAGTGAACTTCACAGTGTACTAAAACAAATGGCCAACTCTTCAACTATGGCTTCTTGCAAATGGCAATATTTCTATTAAATCCTACCTAATATTTTCTGGGCTTTTTTTACTTTTTTTTTTTTCATAGATTCAGAGAACACCAGGCTGGGAGGAACCTCAAGGATCATCTGGTCCAAACTTTCTTGGCAAAACCACAGACATGTTGACTCCACACCCTGTCCAGCTGACTCTTAGAAGTGTACAGTATTGGAGAATCCACTGCTTTAATGGAGAAATTATTCCAATGGATTATTGTTCACATTATGAAAAATTTTTCTCTTGTGTCCAATCAGACTCTTCCCAGGAGTATCTTGTATCTATTATGCCTCATCTTTTCCATGTGTCTCCTGGTAAACAGGCAGTCTCCGTCTTTTTCTTTTTGGGGTCAAGCTCCTGTGACAGTTCACAAACCAGCTTTCCTTCACTGATGGTGGACTTGTGTTTGTGTCAGCCTGAGGTTTTGTTCCGAAGGCCGAGGGCCCAACAGTGCTGGTAAAGACAGAGCTGAAGAAAGAGGCTGAGAATCTCGGCCCTTCCAGCATTATTGGTGACTAACTCTCCTCTCCTGTTTTGGTTTGGGTTTTTTTGTTGGGTTTTTTGTTTTTTGTCTGTTTGTTTTTGGTTTTGTTTTGTTTTTTGTTTGTTTGTTTTGTTTGGTGGTTGTTGTTGTTGTTGCTTTTTTAGGCATTTCCAAATCTGGGGAAGCAGATTTCACCTATGGAATTTTATTATGCATATCTGTAACACTGTTATGAAATTTGAATCAATATGTTCTGTAGTACTTAATTCCCATCAATGTCAGCTTCCCTAAAATGACTGTGTTTTTATTTTCTTGTACACATTGTGTCCTCCTGACTTAATATTTCTAATACTGTTTGTACAAGATGTTCTGTAGATGAAGCCTTATGGTGCTAGTCATGCTTGGCTCATTCCCTTGAACTGGATCCAGAATAACCTCATTTTGCATTATGGTTATCCTCTTTGAAGAGTCCTTATATCCAGTAGAGGGATTTAGAGTCTCAAAGAGTGTGATCTAGTTAGGGCCATTCCTTCTTCATATTTTTACATGATGTAGGGAGGGAACTAAAACACTAAAATTTCAGTTAAGGGAAGGGAATTGGTAGATGGTAATAAGTTTTGCCAGCATTGCCCCATTATTTTGCTTTTGCACATCCTAGTAATTTTTTGTCTTCTTTTTGTTCACAGAATTTCTTTTGTGCACTTTTTCGGGCTTTCATTAAAAAAACCCCAAATGCCAAAAATTAATTAATCAACAACCAACCAACCAAGCTCCCCCCCCAAAAATATCAGCAGCTTTAGAATTTCTGTATTTGGAGTTAAAACAGGGCAAAAGATTATCCTGCTGTTCTTTAATATACATTGCCATCCTGATTTGGTTGCTAGGAAATATACCATGGAGTGTGAAAATAAGTTCTCCTGCCTTGAGGTTCCAATACATATTTTGAAGAAGAATGGTAATTTCTGTGTTCAGATATGAAGTTTTTTGCATATTTATGAGCCTCTCTTAAGTTTTTGCACAGAGGCTTGCTCTTCTGAGAAACAGATTTAATTTTTCCTTCTCTATTTTGCTGTCTAAATAGTCTGTATTATCTGATTCTTCGTGGGTTGTATGGAAGTCTATAAATGTAAAGATGGTGTCACTGAGAGTAGTAATATAAAGAAATCATACCCATGGCATTGACAGTGCCTGAGAATTACCAGCAGACCTTTTGTTTTTGCTGTATCATCTTTATTAATATAACACCTGTCCTCTTCTGAAAACAATGTAGAATTCAGGAAAATAAGGGGATATCATCTTTGGAAATACGCAAAATTCATACAGAATAATTTTGGACAATAATAAATTCTCTGAGAAAATGCAAAAACTGTTTTTTAATTTGGTGATCAAAACTGAAACAACCAAAAAAAAGTTTAAAAAAAATTGCTATTTTTATTATCTCTCATTTTTACATCAAACCTTTAGGATAAGAATTGTTTATATTAAAAAAAAAATCTTCTTTGTCTAAAAAGAAAAAAGATTAAAAAAAGACAGTTAAGAGGATAAAAAATTGGAGCTTGAACCTATTGAGCCAAAATCATTTGCACAGCTCTAGTTACAAGTCAAAACGGCGTCCTATCTCATAGCAACTAGGAATTGTTTCCACATTAAAGCTGATCAAAGATATCTGAAGGTCATTTTTTCTCAATCTGGACAGTATATATGTCTCCAAAACATTCTGTTGGCATTGTCATGCCAATCTGGCCAACCAGTCTGGTCAAGGACTAAGCAAATACAAAGGCTTAGCTTTCTTCTTGGCTTGAGAGGTTGTTCTAGAACAAGCCAGGGACATTTTGCCAGGGACATTTTGCCAGGTTAACATGACTAAGACATGCAAGATTCAGCTCCTAATTCTGTCGTTTAGAGCTAGTAGCATTTCAGACATCCCAAAAGGCTAAAGTAATTTGGCATATTCTTTCTTCTCTGCCTCTAAGAAAGGGTGACCATAGCCAAAATAATACTGGAAATGCTTCCTTGTGAATGCTATTCCTGTGTTTTATCCTTGAGACCAATCCAATCAGAGTCTGGATGGAGCTGGAGTATAAGGCAACAGACAATCTGAAAAATCATGGGAAAATTTTTGAGCTTTTGTGTTGGCCTCATTTTATTCACTAGAGAGCAAATCCCCTCTCTCTGGGTCAAAGCTGAACCTTAAAGGTGGACAGCATTGCTGTCTTCAGCTTTTTCACTGGTTGGATACACAAGGGAAACTTTGTAAAAGATAGGGCCCTGTTCTCAGGACAGATTTTAGGCTCACAGTGCTCACAGACTTGAGATATTTGTATTTGCTCTGGGAAAAAACAAAACTTTTTTCTCACTTTCATGCTTAGTATTTATTGCGATTTTGGGGACTAGAGATATATTTCTAGGTAGGATTCTGTATGTCTGGAGATAGGACAAAATTCCTTCTGCTTTTCACTTTCTATGTGGTACTGCAAAAACTTTATCAGGTTGCTATTGATTATTATGGTGCAAGAGCCTACAGTTACCTGACCAAGAACAAAATTCTGTATTCAGAAAGGTATGTTGGAGTGGGATGGGGGGGAAGGGGTGGAGAGGGGAGGTAAGTCGTGAAAGGGGCTTCTAGTTTTAGTGAATATTCCTTTCTTATTGTTCTGCTGCTGGCATTGCTAAAGTAAAACATTTTTATGACTGGTCCAGCAGTTGGGAGTTCTTGGGTAAAGGCACTAAAAGTGCAAGATATTCTGAGCAGATGACTTTGAGCATCTCCTTCATTATCCTGTGAATCCACACCTCGCTTGGGAAGGGAGCTGCTTTTTGTATGATTGGTGAGAAGATTGATTTTCACCTGTGTTTGAAAATTTCATACATTTTTGGGAAGTGAAAAATTAAATACTTTCATGATGGTCTGCTGTAAAACATTGCAGCTATTTGCCATGATGTTGACTTTCAATAACTGAAAATTAAAGATCCACTGAAATAATTTTGCTCCCCAGAGATTTAGAGACACCCAGTCTCACCATAATTTAGAGTCAACTTTTCGTCCCCTCGTACTTCCATGATTTGCAAGCTGTTTCTGGCAGCCGTTGTTGTTAAATCAATGATATTTCTTCTTCTCCTCCTAACTTTTTGGCCCTTTTCCCTCATAATTAACTTCTTCATCAGATTTACAGCTATTTATGTCTACCTGTCTAAGAGTTATAAACTCCTGATTGAAAGCACAGTGCTGTATGTTTTTAACCCATTTCTTTGCCTGATGTGATTGTATGTCTTATATACAAAATTCAAATTGAAAACGCCTGTTCTCACAAATGTTCCATTTTATTTCATATTCTTATAATATGAAAAGTAAAGCTAAGCCTTCGTATCCTCAAATTTCAGAGTAAATTGCATGTTAATAAGACTTAAAAATGCAATTAACTTTGTTCATGTGCATAATTAAGTAGCATGATGCTCTTAGTTTTTAGGAAAAAATGAGGAAAACAGCAACACTGCAGCTTGGATCAAAGTGTTTGGAAAACTGCTGTTAACTCCAACCTTGTTGAATCTCTTTGTAACAAGAAAGTAGGCTGATGCACTTGATAGAAATAACTGGTATACCTCTCATTGCTGTTGTCTCTTCTGTCTCTTGTCTAATACCTAAGGCTGCTCATATCTTCATGATATTTTGTGTTTCAAAATGGTAAAAAGAAAGAAAAGGTCAAAACTTTAACTTTCATTTTGACCTGCAAATGCTCATATCTATTGAATGTGGCCTAATAAACTGTAAAATAAATCTGATGATTCCACTTCAGGTGGTTCTCTTGAACAAAGTTTATCTCAGAGAAATCTTACTTCTGTTGAGTGTGTTTTGCCACCAAATTGCTGCTCGACAGCTTTAATCATAGACGTAGAGCACAACTTTACTTCATAACTCTGCTGAGATGGAGATCTTTGAGCCCGTCCCTCAGTGACTGATACATGCGTCCATCTCAATCAGCACCATTTGGTACCTTACAACTTTAATTAACAGTCCTACAAATGTAACAAGTAGGATGGTTTACCAAGATACACAGCTGGATTGAGAGCCAGAAGCTTTAGCCTGTTTTCCATGCCTGGAGTTGTTATCATGTGTGTTCTGTAACCTGAAAAATAAGATGCTCATAATCTCACAGGCCATGTATGAAATAGAACTTCAACTTGTTCTCAGAGTTAGGAGAAAGCTCCATTCTGTCGTATTATTTGAATTGCTATGAACCACTGCCATGAACTATGTCCCAGCTGTCCTAGGTGCTGGACAAAATCAGAACAAAAGGGTGGTGATGAATATATTAAGTTTTGAATCTTAAACTAAAAAACCACAGCAGATTGATATAGACATATGAGGCAGTAGCAGGAAACTGTAAGTCAGTGTAATGAGAAGTGTTGTCAGCACTACCAACTTAACTGCTGCCAGGCCTTTCAGAGGCCTTGCAGTGAGTGGGTTTGAAGGTGGGTGTTTATGGAGAGCTCCCAAGCATGAAGGGTAATATGAACGAAAGTGTTTGAGGATGCAACAAATGAATGATGGGCATGGGCATTGTTCACCGGCTGGTGTTGGGAGCTGACACTCCAAAATGCAGAGGAAAAAATAGTGTGGGGGCTAGACCATGAAGGGCCTGGGTGGTAAATGATGTAGCTAGGGAAAGGATTTCTAAAAAAAGATTATATGGTCTAAACAAAAGCCTAGGAAAATGGAAGGCTTGCCTTTGTCATGAAATGTTGCCATAATCAAAGACTGAGAGGATGAAACACTGGGAAAAAATCCTAATTGTTTGAATATGTAAAAAAGGTAGTGTTTTTAAGAAGATACACATAGAAAATCTACAAAATTTAATTATGACTTCCACCAGAGTGATAAGCATGATATTGGGGATATATACTAAAGTACTGTCCAGAGAAGCTGAAAAGGAATATCAAAGAAAGAAGAAGAATATCTTAGCCCCACTGACTAGAAACTCAGAAAGTGGTGTTGAAAAGAAGAAAATCATTTTCCTGGCCTGACTTACTAGCCACATGTGCTGGCTAAGACTTAACTGCATAAACCTCAGCACTGAATTTGCATTTGTGTGTGAGATTTTCTTAAAGTTAGGGTAGCAGGGGCCCATGTGCCTTCATAACCATTCTCCATTGCCAAAGTTAGAGGCTGAATGAGAGGCTATGAAGAAAAAAAATTTAAAACCCCCAAAAAACAAACAAAAACTCTCCCACAACTCCCCCCCAAGCAAACAAACAACAAACAAACAAACAAACAGAAAGACAACTAAAGAAGTAAGAGGACTAGGACAGCAAATTGGATGATCAAGGGAAGACTTGATTTGAAGATGTTTGAGGAGTAAACAAAGATTGAATGTGAACTTTGCCAGTGAGGAAACTGAGGCAACAGGGAAAGGAGTCTCAGCAGAGGGCAATTTTAGAGATCTAACACGGATTTGAAAGAAAATTCTCGGTAGTGACTGTAAACACACTGTTTGGTGAGGTTAGAGATGAAGGGGAAGAGTGATGCCAAGCAGGGACGAGTGGGAGGCAGAGGATGTGAGAAGTTTCAGCAGTGGTGACTCCACATTACAGAAGTTCAATGGAAGCATTAGATGTGGTCATGTTTGGGTAGCAACACACAGTAATTCTTGTCACAGCAGGTTGCAACTGGCTTTGCTCTGTTCAGACCCTGATCCCACAGCAATCCCAATGAAATTCATTTGTCTAAGATGTATATGATGTTAGGCAAAATGGGTTTTCTAAACCAAATGCTGAAATACTGGAATGTGCAGAAATTCAGTAATAGTACATTATCCTTTCTCTTTATAGTTCCACTATAATTTTTTCAAAGCTTTATTGAGAAAATTAGGCTTAGTGGGATCATCTGTTCTAGTCTTATTTATATTTCACAATAGATACACTCAAAATTCTGACTTCCCTTTCAACAACTTAAAAATAAAATCTGAAGGCTATGAACCAAGAAGCACTTTTTCTCTTGCATAAAAAACAAAAAAAACAACTTTAAAAAATGTCACTCTGCTCAAGTTACACAATTAGCAGCTTTCAGTTTGACATATTTCATAGAGATGTTTCCTTGAATTATTTTTTTAAGAAGACATTTTATATAACCAGTTAAAAATAAACCTTCATGGTGCTTTAGTAGCATGAACTGAGATTAAAACTTCAAAGACAATTGCAAATGTGCTGCAGTTACTGAGCATGTGACTCTTTGAAAACATTGGTCTGTAATATCAGAGTTAAATGTCAGAGCTCGGTATTTACCCCTGAATGGTATAGTTGGCCCCTGTTCAATGATACCAAGGGAACAATGCTTCATTGTATCATTTAAAACATATTTTCCTTGTGTTTTTTTCCCCTCTGTTAAACAAACCTATTACGATATGGTCAGCGTGAAATGTACAACAAACGAAAACTCCCATCTTCTTGCTGGGAACAAAATAATGAAGTAAGAAGTTGGGGCTGTGTTCAAGATAAGGGATTTTCTTGTTGAGTAACTGGCTTGATGAACTTTTGGCAAATACACACTGCCAAATAAAACCTAACAGTGCTAAATATAAATTAAAACAAAAGCTATATATATATATTTTCCATTTTGCTTTTGAATATTCAGGAGTGAAATATATGAGTGCATACTTTACTATCTAATGAATTTTGTTTTCTTTTTTCTATTCCCTTTATTATGGTCTTGGATTGCTACTTTTTATCTGGGAACATTGAGTGCAGTTTCTACAATGAACATAGACGAGAAATAGATGTGGCAATATTTCCTCAAAGTCAGCTCTTGGGAGATCAAATTTATGTAAATTACTGCTTGTCACGCTAAGGATTTCTATCTCCTTTGCAACATCCAAATTCAACGTGTAAATCTTGGGAGTTGTAGGGTAAGGGTAAAAGCTGAGGAGCATCTTTTCCTTCCTCCTTTTGAAATAATTCCCTGATCTTCTCTTGACACCCAAATATTGTTTATTTTCTTTCATTTGCCATTCCACCCCACAAATTCCTTCACAGAGTTGCATTTTAGCAGAGGCGATTTAAGATCATGACATTTCTCCTTTATTCAGCCAAAGGAACCCAACTGCAGATGTTCCCAGACAGGCCCCTTCCCTGCTTTAAAATTGCTGCTCAAAATTTCTTCTGCATTATGTTACCAGGAAGATCTGGACTCCAGGGCTGGGCAGAACCACAAGCTGTGCAACTTGAACATGGCATTTATCACAGGCCACACTCCACGTTTTGGACACTGGGTGCAAGATGATAGCCATGGTACTGTACACATGACACTTGTATCCCATTTTCTCAGACCTCTTTTCTCAGTATCCATGACACTTTTGAAAGCTCACTTTTTATTGTAAATGAGAACATAAGCTCTTTTGCTTAAATATCTTTCTGGTCTTTTCTAAGTCCCTTAAAATGTGGCTTTACATTGATAAAAACAATGGCAATGAGACATAAGACTTGCTGTTAAATTTCTAATTTCCATCTACTCCAACTGCATCTCACCTCCTTTGCCGTCACTGACCTAAATACTTATCACACTAGCCAGCACAGGAGAGGAAGGGATGATAGTGGCTCCTTGTCTTCCTGTGTAAACATGCAGCAAGAGTCAGGTGATCATTTCTAATCTGCTCTTTTTTTTATGCATTATTATTATTATTATTACTTATATTATTTTCTACTTAAGCTGATGTTTGTGGACTGAGCATTAAAAAGCTTGCTTGCTGGAGATACAAATTCTTCTTCTGTATTGTGTTTGCAATTTTTTCTCAGAAGTGGAAATTCTGGAACTTTAATTCTCTTAAGACCTAATAAGTGCATTGGTCACAGACAGTAAATAATTTTGTCCTGCTGGTGCAACCTATGTTTTTTGGTCAGCGTCTGCTCCATTTTCCAAAACCATTGCCCTGTTGCCATCTCTGCACAGGCTGACTTCTGTGTAAGATTTCTGAACTCACATTTGACTGAAGAATGTGAAATCCTGTTGGTTCTTCTTTCTATGGGTGTTTTGTGATTCTGGAACTGCCTGAAATCTTCTGAAAAATGAAGTTCTACTTATGTTTGAGGAAGCTTGAAAGTTCATTTTTGCCAAAGAAGAAAACTTCGTTTTGTTTCACTTGATATCTTAATGTACCTAAATTGAACAATAAAGTAGGGAGCAGCAGAAAAAAAATGTGTTTGCAGTGATCTGTGTAAAGTAAGTAACATGTTGTTATGTACCTTTTGGACTTAGGTGTTGAAGTCTTTATGCCCAAATATCATGTTGCTTTAATGTAGGCAAGATGTGACAAATGTGAATAATTGAGGCCAAGCTACAATTTTCTAGGATGAAATGGAGTCATAGAGCCAGCTGGAGAGGGAAGAAAGCATTTTCCATGAGCTTTGCCAGGTAGGCTCCAAGGAAGCTTTCCTCAGGCTGAACCAGGAGCCATCAATATCTTTGCTAGAATATAAGATTTTTAGTGTCTTTCATCAACCTTTTTCAATAACGATCTACACTGCCAACCATAGGCATTTAAAAAATCATGAATCATACCCCAAAACAACTTGGAATGGGCTTAAAAATTGTAATAGAGGGGGGGCAAAATGGGGTTTACGGATCTTAGTGATCTTCTAACTTGTTTCATGATTCCCATTTTATTAGCTTTTTTAAAGGGTGTTGTATTTCATGAAAAGAAAATGGAGAATTGGATTATTTTATGATAATATGGGTTCATGACAAAACCCTGGAGTTCTGGAGGCTGCAGTGAAAAAATGTCGGGTTCACTGGCATTACAAAGGGGCCTGCACATTTGACCCTCTGTGGTCAAATTAGTTAGTCCTTGAGTGGACAGCCCAGGGAGAGAGAAGAAATAAAATCGTGGAAATAACAGGTAGGGAATGGCTGCTCATTTGGAGGGCATAAAATTTTCTATCGCTGTTCTTTCACAAATTTTATAAGTAGGAGAACAAGCATTGAAGAGCTGGACGATCATGCTACAGCATCTCCAATGCATTCAGACTTCTGCTGCATAGTTTGAAGCAATCTAGAAGACAGTGAGTTATGTGAAAACTTATTGTCATGACAAAGACCATAAAAAAAGGAAAATGAGACAATTAAAGAACCCGTGACAAATTTTATAACAAGTATAGAAAATAACACAAAGGTAATCCATTGTATTATCTTTTCAAGGTTCTTCTCACAAGTTGTAAATAGGGTTTATAGTACTAGCTATTTTTTTGCTACTTTGCCATCAATCACCCTGAGGCATTACTAGACTGTTACTTATCTGCTGACAGGTAAAACGAAACTTTAGTGCTGATATTACTGAAGTTTTATTAGTAAGCATCAAGAGCTCAATAAGAACCAAAAGACAAAAAAAGTAAACTTTGTTAAAATATAATGCTGAAATTTTTAGGTTACTCACTTTTCTTTGCTCTCATGGCAGTTTTTCTGCTTGAATCATTTGAACTAACTGGGAAGGGAAGACAATGGACTCATGGCTGACAATTATTCTTTTGTGGTGGGTTAGTTTTTGAGTAAGCATTTTGTTGTGCTGCTGCCTGATATCTAGAGAAAATTCAGGTTTTGGACAGCCACTCTTTTATAAGAGATATAATTTTTGTGCTTTTCTTTCAGCTTCCCAGTGTGTCCAAATTCTGGATGCAGGAAGACGTTGCAGTACTGGACAATTAATGATCTGAAATTAAAGTATCTTTATATCATTCTTATTACTAAATCAACAGATTCCTGCATGAATCCTGTTTCCCTTTTCATGTTATCTTTGACAACAATTACAAAGAAGATAGCATTATCTCAAAGGTTGCAGAGAACATCAGCAGTTTAAATAGCACCACCAAGTCAAAAAGAACCCTGAAATTTTGAATTGTATTAAAAATGTTGTACTAAACATTTGAAATGGCTAAATTGTTAATTATAACCGTCTAGGTTATCTGTTGGTAAAGGTCCTCTCAAAACATATCTTGTCCAATCTTCTCATCTTGTTCAGCACAAAATGAAGCTGGATGAATTTCACCAGAGTTTGTCTCTGCAAGCATAAATTTTAAATATATTGAATCTTTATTTTTGCTTCATATTTTTCTTTGAATAGAGAAGACCAAAAATCAATCATATATCTGGGATTTAGCTGCTTCAAATAGAGGTCAACTGAAGAAGAGCTGCCTTGGTATTAAAGATAATCTACAATGTCAAGGTAAATGTTTAAAGCAAGCAGTTTTTAAAATACTGATTTTAATAAGATGCGTGACCCTGATGCCTGTTATTTAGTCTTGCACATCTTGCTAACATTAGCTTTTCTAGACTTGGCCTGCAGAGAAGCCACTGTCATTTGCTTCAGCAGCAGATGTATGTATTACACTTCTTCATACAGCAATTTCTCATCTTACCAAAATTCTATTCTCCTCCTTGTTCCAGTGACAGGCTCAACCTGCTATTACATCTAACTGAAAATTTAAATTATTTTACTATGGATTAGAATGGACTTCATTCTAGAAGCCCAGATTTTAACAAGTTTAGTTATTCCTCTGTGATTTACTAGTGATATGATAGGTTACAATATTATATTATTACAACAACACCTTTTTTTACCTCTGGCATGAAAACACATAGATTTCACAGATAATACTAAATTGAGATGGCATCTGAAAATCAGCATGATACAGATGATAAAGTCAAAGAAAGTTATAGTCATTCAAGTATCAGCAGGAAATAAAATTAAATTAATCTTGAAAAAAATATTTTGAAATATAAAAAGAAATAGTCTAGAATGCACTGATAAGACAGTTTGAATAAAATTCTAAGAATGTTGAATTCTGTGGGAGCTTTGCCATTTAAACAACTCAGCTGGTACTTAGTCCCTGGCAAATAATATTCAAGGAAATCAAGAGATGGTAGATGGAAATAAATTAAGTATGAAACTGTTTGAAAAAGTTTGCTTATGTAGGCAAGTTGGTGCGTTGGATGTGTAAACACCTGTGCTAAAGAATCCAATCCAAAAAACCACATTCTGGAATAGGCATCTCATTGCTTTAGCTCCTGTTTCAGCCACGTCATTAATTTTGAACATGTATTTATCTGTGACTCATAGTGTCAAGGGTGACGCTGGAGTTAGTTTGGAGATGCTGAGCACAGCAGCATGAGGACTACACACACTGTGTGATCAGCGCTTCCTACCAAACACTTGCAGTACATTTTGGAGTCGCTGCCAATCTGCTATGTAGCTCTCCTTGTGTGCTTTTCCTGGTGGAGGGCTGTGGTTTCTATCCACAGAGGATCAACACTCCCACCAAACTTGGTGTTGCCTGAAATGTGCCCTCTATCCCCTCATCCAGACAGTGGATAAAGTTATTAAACAGGACTGGCCGCAGTATTGTGGGGCTCCCAGCTGGATGAGACTGCATTCGCCACAACACCCTGGGCCTGGCCATCCAGACAGTTTTTACTATCCATAGTGCCATGAAAGAAGCACAACATCAAAGGTATATTTGTAGGATCTCAGAGCAGATATTGCATCAATGACAGAGAAGACTGGAAATCTTCCTAGTTTTTTTTTTGTTTGTTTTTCCTAGAATCTTAATAGGGATGAAGGCCTGATGTTACTGTAAGATGGGAAATGTGTTTTCATCTTATTTTCCTGGGCAGAAATAAAACTAGGAAGGTGAAATGGGGAGATCTAAATAACCTTTATCTTCACATATGTCTTAAAATATTTTGGGATGTATTCTATTAAAAACAACTTGACTATAAACATAGAAACACAGTGAGATTTACAGTCATGTTGGAGAAAACATGGCAAACCAGGGTTGCCTGTCATGACTAGAACATATATTATTAGGTTGCTTACATCCTCAGGCTGAGGAAGAATTGAGTAAACATTTTTTTGCAATTTTTTTCTGTAAAAGGAAATAATAGTTGTTTGTAGCAAAACCACATTTGCATCATAGTCCCCATACCAAAGGTACAGAGGTGTTCTAGCAGACTGCAGCAGATGTAGTCTAGAACAGTTGTGTCGAGCTCAGCAAGCAGGAATAGCTAGTAGTGATCACATGCAGTGGAAATAACTATTTAAAATGGCATAGATACTTAACAAAGTTAAAGAACTCACTGAAATGTATTCTCTGACTGCTTGTTTTTGTAAAAGAGCTGAGCCACTGCCATTTTCATTAAAGTGTCCACTCTGTCCCTGAAACTGAAACTGAAGAACTGACTGTGGAAAACTTTTGTGAAGGAGACTCCTAGCTAATGACAGCGGGCAGAATAGGTAGGATGTTCCTCTGAAAAAGAAGGTCACTGGGTTAAGGTGCAGATTAGAATTTCAATTCCTTGGAAAATTACTTAGCTACCAACCTGTTGGGTTATTTTCTGTGATTAGTACTTTTCTTTGAGAAAAAGGAGAGATCCCCAAATGGCTAGATATGTTGAATTTTTAACAGCTAAAAAAGGCAATTTTATATCATCTTTTACCAGAATAGAGTAACAATTTCATCCCTTAGATCTAAAAAAATTAATTTTGGGGCAATTTTTATCATAAATCATTTGATTCAGCAAAGTAATTGACAAGAAATGCCTCTGCACAGTGGTTCAAATAATGTACTTCATATTGAAGGTCTAAATAAGAAATGTGCATAGGAATTAGAGATCACAGTCTATAAAGAGAAATTAAGTTTTGAAAGAGAAAATTTAATGTGTTGCTTGGGACATAACATCCTGAAATAACTGCTGGATTCACAAGCAGCTCAAACTTAATGCTAGGGCCATGAAGAGATTTAAGTGTGTCTTGTGCTTTTTTTTGACAAGTCAGAAGTATATCAACTGTGTGTCACAGCAGGGCCATATTAGAGATACCAGGAGCCTAACCCACAGAATGATTTGAGGTCCCCACCTGTAGAAATGAAAATGCAAAAATGTCATAACTCTTCCTGTGCTCTGCAGTAAAGGCAGCTCCACTGCGGCACCTCACTCTGCCATTTGCTGTCTGATATATCTAATCTGCCTCAACTGTCCAGTCTCTTGCTATGATTCATTTCCTCAATATGTGTTTGTCCTCACACACAATTTTGCTACTTTACATGTAGAAGCAGCTCTTTCCCCTACTGAGGTCATATACTGGCAAACCTGAAGTGCAAAAGTTATATTCTGAAATACTGAAATTAATCAGTATATTCTGTACTTGTGAGAACAGTTAGGGTTTTACACATCATAAATGCATAGAGGGCTTTTGTTTATTTCAGCTTGTTTGGATATCTAGGATTTTCAGTTTTCCTTCCAGCTTTACTTCATGTCTCAACATTGGCTTCAATCATGGATTGAGCTTTCTTTGCCTTCAGAGTCTACTTGCATATGCCTGCTTTCCTTCTGTTTACCTCATTATCCACTTTTGCTATTCCAAATATTGATTCCTTTATAGGTCTGAAAAGTGTTTATTTTCTTTTTAGCACAACTTTTGTGGTAATCAAGACTTCTTAACCATCAGGTTCTTATACTCAAGCTCTTATGAGCAAAACTACATTTTCATTCCTGTTACTTAACAAGAAAAGTGAAGAAAGTAAAAGAGAAAGTAAAAGAGAAAGTTTTCAGCACTTGTGAATCTGGTTTAAAACTGAAATTTTCAACTTAAAGAAGGTATATTCCTGAAGTTTTTGAAGAAGGTTGAGAGATATATTTAGACTAAGATGTCCTTGCTCCTGATCATCTAGAATAGAATCATCTACTCAGAGCATGTCGTAATTCCTTCCAACAAAGGTGCCTAGGAGTGCTTCCAGCAGAAACCTAAGTCCACTGGAAAAGAAAGGAGGAAAACATATGCACTCATGTATTGCCTTCATTTAGGTTTGGAATATGGCTAGGAGATGGATTTCTCACAGATTCTACTGTATACTTAGGCTAAAATGAACACCCATACTCTCAAACAGAATTCTTGCTGTCATCCTCACCGCCACCATCACCCTGTCACCCATGCCTCCCAACCTTCCAATTACCCCCACACCTAGCACTTGTCCTAAACATCTTCATCCACATCTGACATTGGAATCTCCTTTACTTTAATTGAGTTTAAAATTCAAATGGCTTCTTAATAGATGCTAGTGAAATGCAATATTGCCACCATTTGTCTTTGATAAAACACCATTTGTCATTATTGCTAAAGCCTCTGTTCCTCCTCCCCAAAGTCTGCTGACAGGAAGAAGGTGTTACTACTGCCTTTGGTTCTGTCACATGTGTTTTGTTTTGCCTTTTTTTTTAGTTTTCCCATCTTTAGGTCTTTCTTAGATGATATTTGAGGGTGGCACTTCTTCAGGAGAGGAAATTCTGTCCTTCTACTTCATCCATCCCCAAAGGTGATGAGAGGCTGAGAAAAGTAGAACCCATTCCTTCTCTGCTAATGCTTTGCCCTTCACAAAACACAGAGCAGGAGCAGCACAATACATTTAATATTCTTCAGCATTTTAATGCTGCCCTCAGATGTGAGAGATTCAGTTCCTCTATCACTTCTTCTCTCAGGTACTGATCACTACAAAATTTAGACGCTGCAAGAAGAAGAAAAGAGTTCGTTGACTTGCTTTATCTCCCCAGCTGCCAGAGCTGTTTGTGCTTTTTGTTAGTCTATTTTTACACAGGAAAGCATATGATCACTAGCAAAGAGTAACTTAGGCCCACACTTACTTTAAGAAAGTCTTTGCAATTTGGCATTAGCAAATGGGTTTTCTAAAGCAGTTACTACTGCAGTTTCTTTTCTTCTCCTCAAGGGAAATAGCCCACAGAACCATTTTGTGAATTTATCTAGAGATTCCTGGCTGAAGAAATTTTAGTGAAGATTTAGTGTTTTATAGACAAAGGTTTCAGACTGAAGTACTTTGAGTAGAAAAATGAAGCATTCCTGAACAGGTATAAAGAAAACACAGGAGACTGGTATTTTAAAAGAGCAATTTTTCAGTTTTCTCAGATACTGTTTTCAGCAGAAAACCACTTTCAAAAGATGACAATCCAGGCAGTGTTTGGAAAAGCTCAGAAAAGTCAGATCAGGACCTACATAGGTATTCTGTATTTACTACCAATACATGTCTGGAGAGTTTGGAATTCGGTCCTTTATTCAAGTATGTCTGTTACAGTGATCTGCCAACTGATGTTAAGAAAATACTCCCACCAGTTTCACTGAGTGATGGATCGAGCCCTGAGGGCTCTGCATGGTTGTGCAGGCCAGTACTGACTAGTTGTGTGTGTCTGTTAATTTTTTTTTTTTCCCATCCAGCCTTGACACACAGAGTGTTGGTAAGCCACATAATGGAAAGCACGTAAAACTAGTTTTTAGTAGAATATAGCCCTTGTGGGTAAATAATCTTACTTTCCTTCTCCAAGTACTGCATTATAAGCAACATTCAGTATAAACTGATTGTATAGATAGCCTGATTGTAAAGCAAGATTAATATGAAAAGGCAAGAAGTCTGCAATAAAACCTCCTAACTTAAATCATCTGCATTTGTGTACAAGCATTCATATTTAGCAACAGTCCCAAGGCTGAGATTAAAGCTGTTTGGTAGGTTACTTCAAGGCCTTTTTATTGCTAAATCTTATTATGTCTCTAAAATGTAGAAATTAATCACCTGTCATCAAAGCTACAGTGGATTATTGACTTCTAAATGTCTCTACGAAGTGATTCATGACAGAATGAAACAGGAGACTGAACTAGCACTGAAATTCTTTTTGCATGTGATAAAAAGGGTCTATTAAAAGTGTTTGAACAAATGCTGGCTATTAGGTAATGATCACAAAGGATTTTGTTATCAAAACGTGGTGCTTCTTGAATAACCTTATTCAGTTACATAGATTTGCAACACCAATCCCCTAATGGGGAAGTTATCTGGAGAATTTAGATTGTTATTCTGAGAAGCCTGACATTAGCTAAATTGCAGCAGGATATTCTGATCTACCTGCAAGACAATGATGGTGAAGTATTGTTTGCACGTACTCCCAGGTATTTTAACCCAAAATCATGTGGGTATTCCAATTAAGAATCACTGGGTTGTGACAGGAAAATTTCTTATGATTTGGGTATTTTCCTGTATATTCAATGTCAGTTTTTCTTTGAACATGTCAAAAAATGCCACGAGGATGTACTGCCGAGGGGAAGAGAAATCTGGCTTTTGATTAAGTCAAAATGAGTTTCTTAAGGATTTATAATGGCCCCCGTTCAGTGGATAGTGACTGTGTGACGTGATCTGGGGATGCAAGCAACATTGGCTGTTCTGGAAGAAGTCTATATATTCCTGACTGCTCCTGATAAACCTGTGTTCATCCTACTCGGAGGTCGTTCTGAAAATCAGAAGGGAAGTTCTCAATAAAGATGTGGTGATATGCATTTCTTCTCCAAAAAGGGAAATGTTAAAATTATTTTCTAAGAAAATCAAGATGAAGAACATAGAGATTTTGAAACAATTACCCTAGATGTTTTCCTTATGTTAGAAGGCCAGGTTTACAATAAACATCTTTGGAAAGGTCATTTTTTAACAGATTTTCAGAGTTTCAATAAATCACATTATGAGTCTGCAGAGAAGGCCTCAGTTTTCTTCTTTTAACAGGCAGGGGGTTAGGGTGAAGGGTGCTTCTTCCCCAGAATGTCAGAGCATGTGCTCTCACAGCATCTCTGCAGACTGGCACCAAGTGTACTCCCATTTGTCTGTTGCTTACATGCATTATAACTTGTCTAGTAGAAGTTAGGGGAACATGAAGGAAAGATATTCAGAAGACTGACAGTTATGCTTTTAGGTATGAGATTGGGGAAAAGAGAGATAATAGATGCAAAAATAATGAAACACCACTTTTCCTAATCCATGTGTAAACCCAGAATTTCTCTCTAGCTGTTTAGTACCCCTCATCAGAAGTTGCTGAACATGCCTTAGCTGCTAAAATCAACTGTCTTGAGCTCCTACAGTCAACCTGCCATCTAATGGCTTCCACCAGGCTCAGAAACTGCATCTTCCTCTGTCCCTGCTTCTATTTTCCACATTGATTTTTACAGAAAATGGTGACACTGATTTGGATAAAAATGGAAATGCTTTTGATAGCACCATGTGGTGTCAGGCAATTTGGGCACTTAAAATGCTTACTCTCATTCAATCTAACCTGCTCAGAAGGGAATTTGTGTGTGCATGTGTCTGTGTTTGCCTGTTTCCTGTGTGCTGTGAAAGGCTTTTTTTTTAAGCCTTGCAGTGTGTACAGGGTCTTCTGCCTTTGCTCTTTGTCATCTTGTTGCTTCTGTCCCCACTGTCGTAACTGGGCTGTTAATTTTGAACTTCTATAGCTTTGTTGTGACTAAGAGTGCTACATGAGACCTCCTTAGATGTACATTCATTCTGTGCACGTGTACTGTGTGACCATGGTCCCTGAAGAGATGCCAGATTATTGATACAGAGGACAGAAACAACTTGCTCCACAAGTCACACGGACATGCCAGTGTGAGTGCAAGTTTTCTGTTCTTATTCCTGTCACTCTCAGTTTTAACTGACATTCCTGTTTATGGTTACACTGTGCAGGGCACGCTCCTCCTCACGCACCTTACTCGTGCTGAACCGTGCTGCTGCCTTGTGTTACTGGTGTCTCCTGGAAACTGACTCAGCGTTACACACCTGTGGAGCTCTCCAGGGGGCTGTTGCATCCCAGCGTGCACAGGCACATGGGGTAACTCACCTGGACACACAACTTTGCATTTTCTTTGATGATCTTCATGAGCTTCTTGTTGGTCCAGCCCTCAAATTTCTCAAAGTGCCTCTGGATCAGAGCTCAGCCATTCATTGTGTCAGCCACCCTCTTTAAATTCAGCACTGTCTGCAGATTTGCTGAGGATGCAATCCATGTTGTTAATGAAGATGTTGAAAAATATGAACCCCAATACTGACCCCTGGGGTACTACTGTGCTTGTTACTGGATAGCAGCCATATGTTGAATCATTGATCACTACCCTTTGGGTATGGCAGTACAGCCGATTATCAACACACCTGACAATCCAGCCCACCTATCCTTTGGGGACGAGATTTTTTTTTTTCATTTTAGAGTAGATAACAATGGAGAAATATCAACTATCTAAAATGTGGCAGGTGTGGCCAGTGATGAGATCAGAGTCCTTGTGGGCCTCATACTATATTCAGTACATTTTGGGTTAATTTTTGAACCAAGTAACACTGTCACATCAACGTGACTATGAATTATCTCCTTTTAGTTTTAATTTTTTTGAAAAATATGTATTAGATGTCAAAATGATACCCTTCTTTGTTTATATATTTTTTTACTAGAACCTGTGGTCCAGTTAAGGTCAGTAGAAGCTTGCCTGAACTCCTAGCAATGTTGTTAGGTAGCCATAACATCTTTATCATTGGTATTTGCAAACACCTTGTGGCAATGCTGTAGAAATATAGGTGAAAACAAGAGTTATTAAGATTCAGATATGACTGATGCAGACTCCATAGCTATCATCTTGCTAATATCCATGGCAAAACTGAGAAATTAATTTTCTAGAAATACCATTTGAAATAAAGCACTCTATTGCTGTCTGAAAAGCCTCACACTGATGTTTCCAACTTCTTGTGCACTTTTAGGCAGGAAAAGAGAAGGACTCTTTTCTTATTTTGAATTTTATTCTATTTCTTCTCTTAGAAATATGTTACTGCTTATCTTATGAAGCTATGATCTTTATTTTCACTTGACCTTAACTTTTAATAAAAACATTGTTGAAGAAATTTTTCAGCATTAAAGTGGAGGTGGGAATTCAATACTGGCCTATTACACAGATGCAATAACATGACCTGCTGTTTGAAGAACAGTGGCTTTATCTCTCTGTCATAGACTGGCTAGAGAGCCTGGACAGTTTCTAAACATGTAGCTTAGAAAATTCAGAGATGCAGAGACCTTGTCATTATCTCCAGGCCTCTTAAGGCCTTTTAGGGTCTTCTGTAGGTTTTCCTTTCTGATAGCCACTAGCTTTCCTGGCTTTTTATTCCTCTTTCCTGTAGATGCCAAAAAAACTGAAGGAAGAAGTAGACAAGAAGAAAGCATAAACTCCTCTCTAGTGTTGTCTCAGCTTGTCTTCAATGGTACACCGATGAGACAGGGAAAAAACCCCCAGCTGTTGGAGGAAGGACTTAAGAAGGGAGAATGAGGATGATAAAAACAGTGGGTGACTCTTCACTGATGTATTCATTTTTGGATGGAAGTATGCATGCAGGAAATGGGACATGCCCGCTTCCCTATAAAACACTTGTATTCCAGGAGTATGATTCCATTTAAAACTGCCTCTTCTAAGAATAACAGGAAATCTCTTTTCAGTGTTTCAAATGAAAATGAAAAGTGAAAGCTCTTTGTGCTCTAGTCTGTAACACAAATATTATTGTAATGAGTGTGTGAAAAAATGCCACAGGTAATGACATTTTTGAAATTATGTGCTTGTAACTAATTGGTTTTAAGGAGATTCTTGTAAAATACTTTTTTTGTGGAGTACTTTCAGTACTTTCAGATTCACAGGCACATTGTGCCTACCGGGGTTGCTCTTCAGAGCAAAATCAGTTGCAAAGCTTCACTAAATCCTTCCAAACCTTATTCAGAAACCAGATTCCTTATTATCAGTGAAAGAAGGTAGCCACTCCAGAGAACTTTTCACTACTTTCCTTTGCTAAAGTAGCTACACTCCTATGTAACATGAGAAAACCTCTTAGACCTTGTCCATCTGAAAGAAGCATCATCTTTTTATCATGGGGAACATTGAAGGAACACCTTTTCCCTCTAATCTTAAAATGGCAGCCAGGAAAAGAGTTTAGATGAAAGCCTCTAAATCACAGTGATTCCTCCCTAATTACAGTATACCTCAGTCTAGTTACAGCGCCTTTGAAAAGGGAATCTGCTGGCAAGTGCAGCACAAAGGGGCAGTTCATGAATGGCTTTCCTGAATGGATCAAATGGTCTTATGCTGGTGTAAAATTTGTACAAGTGAGATCATAATTAGGTTCATTAAATTAACTAATAGCTACCCTAACATCTCATAGTCTCATGGCATCTGGCACTTAGATACATGTTTTATTAGATAAGTCAAGATTGGGGATGTTTTTTTCTGTTTACTCACAGCTCAGTAGTTCAAAGGAGAATTTCTGGGAATGTGTTGTATATATTTGTGCCCCTTGAGACACATTCTCTTTTGCTTCCCCTACACTAATCCCCAGTAACCTTTCTGATGTCAGATGACTCTTGTGTACAGCAGTGTTCTCTGATGAATACTGGATTTATGGAGAGCAAAATTTGGGCCCTCATGCTCACATTTTATGCTTTAGTTGTTTTCAAGTGAACTTCTTGCTTCACTTTTGGTGGCACAGTTGGCGATCCCTGAATCCTTCTGCAGAGCTCCATTTTTGCTAGTAGCATATGGCTATCTAACAGGTGGAGCAGACACTGTACAAATGAGAATTTGCCTTTGGGTCTTTTCATGCTTTAGCTTCTGTGAATCTGGCTGTTGCATTTTTTACTAATTTGCTATTTTAAACTTGGTTATTTTTTTTACTCATCTTAATCCAGCACATATCTGATGTGTCTGAACAAGTTTGAAAGATTGTTACAAACTGAAAACCCCCAGTGCACAACTTTATGATTCTTGCTCCTCTTCCTACGCCTCCCCCTCTACTATCATGTTGTTCTGGTTCATGAAACCCTTTTAGGCGTGGCAGTACCTTTTTCTTATCTCCTGCCAAGCTGTCTAGGCTCCTTCCTCAATGCTTTTCGTCACTGATTTGTGTATGCTACCCGCCTCTCCTTAAGGTTTGATCACCATTTGGTTGGCATGCACTTGCCCCAGCTCCTGCTCCTTTAGAACAAGAGGGGTGGGCAAGACCCTGAGCATCTCAGCTCTAGCTTAGAGGAGCCATTAACCTTGCTGGGAAGGATAAAGAGTGTGGGTTAAGGACTATTTCACATTGCCAGACTCATGCCAAGTAACAGTGAATCTGACCCACTATGCTTATGCACATGTACAGCATCAGGCACACTACTGAGACTTAACAGACAATAGAATAATGGATGTGTTAAAAATACCTATGACAAATTCAATACAAGAATTGAAATACAGGGTAAGTGGAAAGGTGAAGTGTTGGTGAAAGTCTTAAATCTCAAGCTGACCTTTTGTTTCACCCACAGGACTTGCTGTTCAACTTCTGTGTTGTTCCATGGTTGCTTTAATTTATATGACTAATGACATGAAAGATGTAAAACCTGTAAAAATACAGTGTTTGGCTGCTTAAATTAAGAGTTTTTCTTAAGACTGCCAAACAACTTAAATATTTCATGGCTTTCACAGGCTACAGTTCTAATATTTATAACTCTTGTGTGCAGATTTCAAAAATTATAATTACAACTCCCAGGATCCCAGATATAGCAGATGTTCAATATTTTGTATGATGTTGGCAGAAATGCTTTTCATGCTCTTTTTGATCTTAGTACCCCATGTATTGTATCTGCTGCAACAAGCTGTTGATAAGAGAGTTTATTGTTATTTCCCCTTAAAAGACTCTGTAGGGCAGATTCAGGATGGCATATACAGCAGAATGAGTGAGGATTCAGCCCTAATGAATAATGAGGAACCCTGTGCAGTGCATTCTTTCAAATGCCACCCTGGTAAATGGCATATAGGATGTCTCTCGTCTCATAGATCCACATAGGACTTTTAGAGTTACTGTGACCCTTCCATTTTAGGCTATACATCCTTGCCCCATTCGCCTGTATTGATGGATCATGTCATTTCTCATTCTCTCTTGTATATTCACCCCCATGGTGCCTGTGTTCCCTCTATGAGAGTGCAAGAATAGCCTTATTTGAGTCGGATGCCAAAGCCCATATATATGTTTTAATCAGAGAGTTGATGTGTGAGATAAAACTGTGGCACTGACTCGGACTTCTCTAATGATCTGCTTGCATAAGAAGAAAAATGAGCTTCAAGCAGCTGGGCTTGTCTCAGCCCTTGCCATGTTTTAGTTATATTGTATGCCCTATTACTGTAATTGGGCTTTTTTTCTTACAGTGATATTGGGTACTCAGTTAAACAGTTAAACTTCTCTGTCACTCAAATAATTGTCCCAAATTTACAACACCATAACTGTAATCACACTCTACCCTTTAACAGGCAGATTTTAATGCAGTCTACAAAGGTCAAAAAGAAAAAAAAAAGAAAGAAAGGAACATCACATTAGTAGGTTAATACAATATCCTATGGAATTACTGTAAATGCTTAACAGTAGAAAATAGTAGAGGTCATTATATAAATCAAATTATGCAAAATTAATTATTCAATTATTAATTTAGGTCACAATTAGAAATGTGCAGAAGACATTCAATTTCACACCATTTTTTAAGAACTGCTTAAAAAAATTCAAATTAGTACCTGGCATTTGATTTTCAGTATTAACTTAAAAATACCCATACAAATATAAAAGTTAGATGGAAACATAATAAATTCTGAAAAAAATATAACTTATGGATGTAGAGACCTCTTCTATTATCCTTGTCTATAGTACAGATGTAAGAAAGCTAATAAACAATGTTTTCAGGAATTATTTATATTGAATGTTGCTTGTTGTTTCTTCTAGTTGTGCACACAATGAAACACTCAAACAATGAGAAAGGTTATCAATTTCTATTTACAAACAAGGAATCTACCAAAATTGAAATATGCAAAGCATCCAATATGGAAAACCCTTGAAGCTTTCTGAGCTTGTTTGGAGCAGAAGATGGTAAGTAAAATGATGTGTTCAAGTAGGTGACTTCAGATCTGATAAAACTACTTTGGACAAAAATCAGCTGTAGGAGATTGTTTGATAGTTAACACACAGGTCATTTTGTGAGTTTGAACAGAGCTACTCAGGTAGTGCTAATATGTTTAAAGTTGTATTATTTAGGGAATACTTCAGGGCAATATTTTATATACTAAATGTAAGTTGAGTTTAAAAGAGTGGTTCTGGACAACCGAGGAAGTTAAGTCACTTACATATGTTGTACTTGTCTGTTTGTGGGCAATATAGAAATCAACACTGAGTTATGGAACTGGATGTCTGGAACCATAGCAACACTTTTTAGCACACTGGTCAAACACCCTTTCCCTGGTTTTCCTTTCTCATAACCATCTCTTTAATCCTCTTGGAAGCTTAGTGCATTTGCCAACTTTCACGTTTGAAATAGGTGCTCCTTTTGCATCTCCGAGGTACAAACACAGATCTAAATATCAGCATTTGCTTTCACACAGTTTCAATACTTTTAGTCCTGTGGTTTTTGTATCCAGTATTTGTAAACTGAAAAAGTAACTTGTCTTATGAGCTGAGATCTTCTGCAAACTCTAGGTTAAAAAAGCATTTTTGACTCTGTGTCTCTCCAGGAGACACATTACCACCCAGAACTGATGCAGAGGAGTTATTCAAAAGCCTGTAAAATTAACAACATGGCCATGGGCAGTGGACTGAAAATGCTAATTAATGTCTCATCGTGGACTGTGGGATGAGGCAAGATTCATTATGTCCTGGCTCTGCCACTTAGTTCAGTTCTGGAGATTTTGTATTTTAATGTAACTGGACTTTCATTTCCGACTGAATTTAGTTAAACAGTCTGTTCAGAGAACATTGTCACATACTTCTGTGGAGATTAAATGCCTTTCAGAGGCCTCTAATTTTCCCTGGACAAAGTTGTTATTTATAGGCATCATTAAACCCATGCTTCACTCTAGTAAATCCTATTGTTTCTAAATTTCATTTTTGTCCAGTTCTAAGTTACAATTTTCAGCTGATTATTATACCAGGCCTCAGTTTGCTGGGCTATTCTTTGCCCAGAAGTGAGTTTTTCTGGGATGCCAGACAGAAGACGTTCAGATATCTTAAAAAACCCAGATAGTGGGGGGTTTATTTATAGTACTTTAAAAATTCACCTAAGATAAAGTCTTACAATATCTGTAGACTGATGTCGTATGCTAGTAAGTGATTAATAGGAGCTGATATTTGGAAGGGAACAAGTCACGCTTTGTGGATTTTTAGGATCTTCAAAATGTATTTCTTGTTTTTTACTACAAGTGCTTCATTAGTAATAGTAAACACTTGCAGTATTGGGGAAGTTTGTAAGTTCTGCTTCATCTTTGGCTACTGAAAAATGTGCAGACATGAAGAATGCAGCCGCAGCATTTTGAGGGAAGGCTTTTCCTTGCTCTTGCTCTTGCTCTTGAAAGGATCACCTGAAATAGACACTTTGTTTCAATGGAGCAAACAATTGAAAATGCAGATTGCATTCCTGCCTCCCAGAGTTTTGTAAACATACATGCATCTATTAATGTGTATGGGGTTTTCTGGCACTTTTTAGATGTGTCATAAAAACAAATCCTATCAAGAAAAAAGATACTTATTTTTAAAGTGGGGCTCAGACATTGCTTGGTAAATGAGGTATGGGACTGTATGCTGAAATATGATACTAGCAGAAAACACAGAACAGCTGTCTCATTCATGGAACCTTGTCCATCTCGTAGACAAAACATGGTGATTTTTCCTATGGAAATATATTGTGTAATTGTGTAATAAATGGCTAATTAAAACAAATATGCCAAAAGAAATAATGACCTTTTTGTTATTAATTCCTTGACTTTTGATGACTTCTCTTTACAACTCTGACGTAAATTTTATGAGAAGAAAAAAATCCCTTTAAACATTGCCTCCAAAGTAGGTGAAGCTGGTATAACCAGTTAAGCTGGATTCTCGGAGAGTTATTCAGCCCTTTACAGAACATACTCAGTTGTTGTGGAGATTTAACATTCTTTTGCTCTAGATAGTAATTAATCATGATTCTTCAGCTCCTCTTTAATTATGGGATTGATGATTTCTGATACATCAAAAGAAAATGAAGCAAATAGAAATCAATTAGGAAATGAGACTGGAAAAAGCCCTCAAACGAACAGCAAAACAAACTCTGTGAGCACCTTGGGTGCTGCATAGAACCAGAAGGTGTGGAGGAGAAGATACAATTTTAGAATCCTTCTATTATTATAAGGGCAATAGTTAAAAGTTAGAAGTGCAGCTAATTAAAGTCCTTGTCTTCTCATGACTGTAATCCCAATTTATGTAGATGAGCTTGTTCCTAACACATGTGATTGTAACATAATGAGTGACAAAGCATTATATGGCATGAGGGACTAGTCTGGAACCTTTATTTATTAATATCTGGAGTTTTTAAACATTCTTTCTCCCTACTCTCCTTTTCCATCTCCACTCTGAGCCCTTAATGAGACTGCCATCGAGTGTTAGTTGACACTGCTCTTAACATATTTCATTGTCAGTTTTAAAAGAAATGTTGGGAATATTTATCTATTGTGCCCAGGAGAGGGAATACATTATATGGTAATGGGTGAACCCTCTTACTCTGGGAAACAAGATTAATATCTCCCAGAGTGAGAATAGGAAGTTTTTTGTATGATGAACTCTGTAGAGCAAGGAGTAGGAAGCTCTTGAATGCAAGAAATTCAAATGGAGCTGTATCCCAGGCAGTAAAAGAGTGCCCAGCAGAGACATTGTTGGACTGACAATGTAATCCTTAAACGTAGGGAAGTAGAAGTAGTTCAGGATGTCAGGCACATGTTGTGCTCTCTGTTTCTCATAATATCTTTGAGAGAGAGGTAAAGGAAAGCAAAAAAAGAGTAGGGGTCACAAAGACCACTGCGTGGACTACAGCAAGAACACAAGCAAAGGCAGAAGTGCAAAAGGCCATTGGCAGGGCACATTTTTCTATTTCTAAATAGGAGGGTAAAAGAGACGAGCAGCAGGAGTCTCATAGTTGTGAGGCAGTGATCAGCAGGAGGAAGGGAACCAGCTCTGGATGAAATGGGAGCCGTCATCTGGCCAGGCAAACTATTTCACAGTCTGCTGGGAGGTCTGGCCTTCTTTTTCATCTTGAGAACTATGTAAGAATAGTTCTGAAAAAAGAGACAACTGGACAGAGTTTTTCCTCAGTTCTACTGGGACTGCTTTAGCTTGGGGTTTTTGTGGGTTCACTTTTTTTGAGGATTTTGATTGGTTCACTTTTTTATGTGTGTATCAGGGTGGGGTGTTGGTGTTATTTTTCCTTTTCCCTCCTCCAAGGTAACACGAAAACTTGATAGGTGGTTTGAATCATTCTTTAGAAAAAGACAGGTTTCATATTACTATATTTATCTTCATTTCTATAAGGCAGCATGCTCTCAAACTTCCAGCTGACACACAAAACTTGCTTGGAAGAAATTTGATTCAAACCATTCACTTTACTATTGAGATGATATTATCAGTGTTTTCATGAGAAAAATTTATTTAAATGGCTGTATAAATCTCATAAATGGGAAAACAGCTGCTCTGATTTGTATTTGGTATAATAGTAGATATTCTGTGAATAAAGAGATGGCTCTGCTACAGAATAGATCAGATCATTGATATTTAACCCAGTGACTCTTGAGCCTTATAGGAGGTCATTAATGAAAACACATGCAGTAATTTCAGCTTATCTTCTTTCTGATGGAATCTTATATAATCCAAAACAATTACACCTATACTGTGTGTATGTACTTGCATAGCTGGCATAAAGTTTCACATGAAGATGACTCTGAGAATACTCTAAACTGGAAAAGTCTACAATAGCAATAAAAGTTTATCATTGTATGTCATTGGCCTAGTGCTAATGCTGGACATTATTTGAAGGACTGAGAAACTCTGGGGATATGTAACAGACAACAAAGTCTCTCATCCATAACTCATGGCTTCAATCAGCTCAGGTCAGCTGCAGCAAAAATTGTTACTTGACACATCTGTGATAGCATAAAAGTTCATGCTGTTTTTGTGGTCACACAAAAAAACCCCATCACCAGTGATCCAAACCCTGCTGGTCTCACCCACTTGAGGATGTGGACAATCTAACCACAGTCAGAGGGACCACACAAATAAAGCAGCTGAGGCATTAAAAGTCTCCACAGCTGAGGTCAGGACAAACCCCGTGAAGTCAGCCTTCTACAGACCTATGGCTCCGGCCTGGTTTCTTTGGGATCCAGCCACTTTGGGGCTGCTTTACTTGTGGCTGGAGCAGTCCTTGCAGGTGTCTCCAGTGTGGTGTCTCTAATTTTTAATGGAGATAAATTCTCTTTCATACAATTATCTCAAATGCAGGCACTAATGCTGATCGTTTTCCACCTGAATGAAACTTGAGGATCTTACCAGATTGTGTTTGGTCAAAACTGTCAGTGGCTTCAAACATCTAGGGGCACAGGTAGTGAAGACTCATGTTGGAATACAGAGAGGATAGACTGTTTTTTTCATACTGGAACGAAAACTGCTCATTTTGCAAGGCTGGATGTATACTGGCAAAGCACAGTGGGAGAGTTTGAACTTCTCTTGATTTTATAAAGGCTTTCTGTGGTCTGTAAAGGTGGTTTTTCCTGTCATTTATTTAATTCAAGGGGAAATGTATGGAGAGACTTGGTTCCTCTCAGGGGGAAATAATGGTGAGGTTCAGTGGCTTCAAGTAACTCATATCACTTTGTACAGGAGTAAGAAAATGTACAACTCAGGCTGATAAATGGGTCTGCAAGCTGATAAGATAGTTCCTTCAAGCCCACCAAAGCAGATTGCTGGTATTTAGACTCCAGCTTTAATTCTGAGGAGATAAGTGGAATGGGGTGGGGGGGGGGTGGGAGGTGGGCAACGTATTGGGCTACTTGGTTTTGAGGGAATCTGGTCGGTTTCTCATAGGTCAACTTGACTCTTTATAGTGGCAGGTTTTCTGCTTATTAAAAGGAAATAACCAGAGATAAATAGTATCTGCTGAAATTCTCTTGACTGGATAACAATTGTGAAAGGCAAAAATATTCAATAGATGATTTGGTGACAGAGGCCAGGGGTAGTACTGCAGCTAAAGATAGTGAGAAACAACAAAGCGGAAGCAGCAGTAACTTGTAAGACCCTGAGGTGTAAAATATAAAAATTGAGCTAGATGGCATCAGCATTATATAACTTTCTTGCATCATGCTAACCTGGTGTTTTGATTAGAGAAGATGCCATAGAAAGGGTTTGGAGAAAAGCTTTTGGAGAAATTTACCAGTTTAGAGCTGACAAAGTGGGTTTGATTTCAGCTCACAACTTGATACTTAAATGTAATCAAACAGGAGTGAGATGTATGAGCTCCTCTTACAGTAAGCCAAACTATCACTACAGTCAGTGACATCTACAGGGATATCTAATGCCTTTTGAGACATCTCAAGATATTTCAGCAGTCCTTGGTTGTCTTACCACAAGTGTATAAGTCTCCCATAAGTCCTATGCCATATCTGCCAATCCTAGCAGTTGTCTTGAGCTTTGCATGGTATCCCCAAACACCTTTGTTGAAGGAAATGAATAAATCCTTGTCCTCCACTGAATATGTTTGGGGCTTTGACATCTAGTTCACATGTAGATACCTAATTTAGGTGGCTACAGGTGGGAACTGATTTCCACCTCAGGTATCTCTTTATGGAAAATCAGGTAACTGGTTTTCTTGGGGCTAGGAGTGGGGCTGGAAATTTCCCACTTACAGAGCCCAAAGCAGAAAGCGAGTGTAGTGTGGCTGTCAAAGAAACATCACTCAGTGGTATTTACATGGGCAAAATTTACAGTAAAACTGGGGATGTGATCTGTTGTGAGTAATGCAATATCAAGCTGCCTCTGAAAGGGGCAGTCCTTGTTCTCTTGCCCTCATTGTGCTGTGGGCTTCTCCTTTTTCATTTCAGTGAATCAAATGTCTGTATCAGCAAGATGAATTAGTTCATCAGGCTGAGAGGACAAAACCCTGCATTTAAAAAAAAAATTGTATTTTCAAAGTTTGTTTTTCACTTGAACACCATGCAGAGAATCAACTCATCTTGCAACCACTTGCTTATCCAGGTGAAAAAAAAGAAGGAAAAAGAAACGGAAGATTTTCCTTCGGCTGTTTGGACTTATTTGGCATACCTGTAATGTTAGCATTGGCTTAAAGACTGGAACACAGGGAAAGCAACTTATAGCGCCTAGGTAAATCTATTGCTTATATGTAGTTATATTTTACTATATTTGTTCTTTGTTTTATACAATGTCAATATGTATCATGATGGAAGCACTATCTCCAGGGATGATCAGGAAGGCATCGATTTTTCCACAGGTTGTGGGCTAAACTAGAGTGTGATGTGCACTTCAGAATCAATCTAGAAATGCTTGAACCCACTACTTTTGCCTGGTGATCATGCCATCAGATTATGAAGAGAAATATTATAAAACAAATGTTGTTTTTTTTTTTAATTAACCACTTTAAACTTGAAATAAATATTTAATATATTAGAAAATGACTTGTAGTTTAAGAATATTTGCAATCTTTTCTGTGAAGCTGTCTTTTCTGCATATGATCTCATCCTCATTCTGGCAAAGTATTTAAGAATACAAACAACAAAACATTTTTTTCTCCATCTTCCTTCCAGGTCTTGGGGCAAGTAGCTTAGTATGTTAAGATGCTTGTTTTGTCTTTTAAATGCTTTGTGAATCTGTTTGAAGAAAATATCAAAGGAATCCTGAATAAAGGAAAAGTGATTTGATGTAGCAAAAGGGATCTAATCATTGGGATCTGTGTTTGTGTATCCAACCAAAGAAAGTAAAAAATACCAAAGGAAATTAGATGAAGCCAATAGCTCTCTGCTAATGTCTTTACTTATGTACCAATATCTCATTTAATGAAAAATCGAAGCTGCTATTGCAGCTGTAGTAATAGTGCTTTTGGGGGACAGAAGGACAAAAAGAAACTAATATTTATTTTTGGGGAAGGTTTTAGAAAGAGCAATCACAGATTTAACATTCAGTACAAGTTTTAAGTGCCTACTCAGGGCCTTAAAAATTTCTAAGGTAACAAACATTTCCCCACATTCTATTACTTACATGTCAATCAAAATTTGGAAACACATTGCTTAGTAAAGAATGATTGCAAGGATAAATAAAGGCACAGTTGCTTTCATCACAGTCTGAAGTGCAGAACATGCCATCCAAGCTTAAATGTCTAAGAAAAGACACCTTCAAATGTGTTGTAAAATAATTATTTTTGCTGCAATTTATGACTCTCCTTTCTTTTATATAACTAGATAGCCTACTGCTTTTACAATATGTTGGTCCCTTCATGTGCTAGAACATAGCTGAAGAATAGAGTTATGCATATTTTCATCACAGTGCTCTGAAGAACTCTTTTAATCATATTTTGTTCGCTGGCTGGGGGAAAATTTCCATAATCTTTGTTGTTAAATTGGTATTTGATAAATTGGTAATCACGGCTATCTTGATTAAAACATGATTAAAATACTCTTCAAAGTAGGGAAAAATATATATACACTTTCGTGGCTTACATTGGCTGTACATTTTAAGATCATTTAACAGGAAGTCTGTTTTACCTCCTGCAAAAATTCTTGGTAATGTTCTGCAAATTATTACACATCATTATGCTCAGCTGTGTTCATTATATGCATGGGATTCACAAGCATTTAAGATCCCCAACATGTTTGGGTGTGTATGAGTCTCTCCATGTGCAGAACTGCATGGATCTGGACTGTAAGAAATTACATGAACTTGTGAAGTCAGACCTAAGGAAGTGATAGAAATATCACAGGTTGTCCTTGTGCTCCTCTCTGCCTAGTCCTACAAATGCTTAACTATATAAACTAGATGGGTTTCAGAGGAGTTTGAGAGATCTGAATTTTGGAGCAGCCAATGAAATTGAGATGATGAAATGGAAGACCCGGTTTTGCATCTGTAGCTTTGTTATTCACTCATTTTGGGAGAGTCTATTCATTGCTCCACCTGTAGCCACATCTAAATTAACAGATGAAGCTGATGTTCCATCATGATTACTATCTACCTGGTAATACGTGTCTCCCTCTTCCCCGCCCCCCACACCCAAAATCCCACAGTGACTATGTTTGTACTGAAGTCCACAGCCTCACAAAACAGATGTGATCATTCCTTGGGAGAACTCTGCTTGGGATAGACCAAACTCATCTTTTGGATGATTCGCCATGCACTTCTGCTCCATTCATTGCCATCCTTCTGACCATTGCTTTTGTCCTGGACCAGCTGGGTTCCTGGGAATTTTTTCTGAGCCAGCGACACAATGCTCCTTGGATGGGCAAGAGATGAGGAGTATGTGGAAAATGGTGAGAATCCCTTAAACTGGGAAGGAAGTCCCAGGAGAGAGCAAGGAAAGTTTTCTATCAACTCAACTGAAAATGAGTTAGCAAACTAGACAACAAAGTTCCACTTGACCTAAACTTTCAGCAACAATGAAAACTGTGTACACACATTATAGACTATGCCCTTATGCACAATATTCTGTATGGCAGATACAGTATCAGTCACATTGTAAAAGACCTAGATCAACTTAAAAAAATAAAACCCAATAGAATGATTACAGCCGCTGCATAGAATGACAAGTATTATCAACAAAAATTAATCAGGCGCATCTTTTAGTGAACTCAATTAATAATGTGCAACAACAGGGTCTCTTTTCTTAAGATGAAAATTAATTAGTGGAGGGAAGGTCACTTGGAGATGCTGACATCACTCATCAGAATGCTCTGGCAGCTCTAATTATTTGTCTTCCAGGCTTGGGTGATCAGAAATTATTGCAATACCTGAGCAACATTTTGAAAAAGCTTTGTGCATGGCTCTTTTAATTAGACCTGGTATTTGATTAATGCAGTGGAAGCATTTAGATCAGCCTCTTATCATTGAGTGACTTAGAAGTTTTAGGGTATTATAGTGTGCAAGACAGGGTCACTACAGTAGATTTTTAATTCAGACTTAAAAAAAATCATATTTAACAATTTAAATGAATACATTCCCTCCCTTACTTTATCATTACCTTGAATGAAATTATATATTTTTCAGCATCAAATGAGGTAAACTGCATAGTGTGTGAAAATATAATTTGTGTGTGCATAATAATACACAATTTACATTTATATATATATAAATTTCAAAGCACCTGCTAAATTTGTGCAAGTTGGATTTATATAAGATTATAGCAGAGCAGAACATTGAGCTGTAATCTATATTGCATTGACTTTTTATTTATTTTGTTTTTATTTATATATAGAAACACACACACTTGTGTATGCATAAATATATAAGAATGATTTCCCGTTAGATCTATGCAAATAATTTAGAGCAGTTTTCAATGCCTTTGAAGCCAGGAACTGGCTCTTGTTCTAATGAACCTACCCAGTGGTACAGGTTGTACTGGCAACTGAGTAGCAGGCAAACACAAAGAATATGAATATTATTAAATGCAATAAAAAATAATGAATAAATAAAAATACAACCCATTCAGGAAAAGAGAATAGTAGTAAAAATAATATCCATCAAAGATCTCAATCAAACAATAAAAAGCCACCATGGACAACTAGGGATGACAAATGCTCTTAGTAGATGGCAGCTTTCCACTTCTTGTACCTTTGAAGTCTTGCTGGTTAGTCTGGAAACACAACTGGCTTTTTCTGTCCATGGCTCCTCTGCCGCCAAAAGATCTAATTATTTTGAAGTGTTCCTAAAGCAAGTCTGAGCTTCTAATAAACTGATTGTTACAAGTACACAAAATGGGTGAAATATATTATTTATTGTTATAACTTGCTCATTTTATTAATCAATTTTGATTAGGAACGAAGTTTAAATTTAAAGCATAGACAGAATACCATTGAAAATACAGAATATCATTTCATAGGCAAACAGGAAGGCAAATCAGTGATTTATTTCTCCCATGTTTTTAAACCAAAATAAACTCTCAAATGAACACAATTCTATGGAAGTTAATGTAATTGTTCTGGCTGAACACTAGATTTGGCCCATTATGTTGTATTCTCTCTCTGATTTTCTCCCAGCATGGTTTTATTATGACACAGCTTTAAATCATAAACTTATTCAGTCTAAGAGACTATAAAACAGAGTAATCAATTTTTATTTTTGATGTATTTGGTTATTTACAGCTTCATTGTCCAACTAGGGAATATGCAACACTGATATACCACCACTGACTTCAATAGAATTATACCCTTTTATACTGAGGCTGAATTTGGCAATAACTGCTAAAAATGAACATATCCAGAAAATGTAATAAATTGGAATTTCTCATAAAACTCAGTGAAATAAATTGCTTGGAATCGCCTATTACTTAAAGTTCTAAAAAATTATGTTGTACTGTATCAGGTATAATTTGTTAGTATCACCCAGGAGGTAAGGGGTCTAAAAATTACTTTCTGGGTGGAAGGGATCATATCCTGAAACAAAAATACTCTTGCAGTATAACCTTAAGGTCAGTCAAGGCCACAGAGGACAGTTTTCCTCGAAGTTTATGTTATGGTAAGTCAGTTTTTGTTTCACTTGCCAGCTGAGCTGACTTGCAGGAATGAAGGGGTGAGCTTCTGTTGCCCAGACCTACAGAATTGTTCCAAACATTGATTTCTCATTGTCCACCAGGGCTATTACCATAAAGCAAGTATAGTACTTCTCCGCAGCAGTGTGATCCTAAGGACTAGATTTCAGTGAGCTTTTAATTTAGCTTTTGTGGTGAAAATTTAGTATTGAAATAAACTTCGTGCTAGTAAATGAAAACATATTGAAAAGATCAAGGTTTTCAGATACAGCTAGTATTTTGAAATTTATTTTCTATGATGCAATAAGCTCTTCCTGGTAATTTTATTTAGGCTTACACTGTATCCAAATTGGGAACAGCTGTTTGGCTTTTTAGACAATGCCCTGGAAAATTTCATAAACATTTGTGGAGGCAAATTCTGGAAGATTTCATGTTAAATGATGCAAAACATAAACCTTCCGGTTTTTCACATCACATGGCCAGGTACTTAAAAGATGCTAATATGTGTTAAAAGTTACCTTTGAAAGAATAGAGCAAAGCAAACAATAATGTGGTGAAAGAATACAAGATAATTGATCTTCTCTTATAATTTTGGGCAACTTAAGACTGATTTTTGACTTGTGAACCAGTACCTAGCTTACCCAAATTTCATTGCTTTGCTAGTAGAAAAAGTACATTTTACTCTTCTACCAATTTTAATTTAATGCAATTCTCCCAGTAGTATGCTGTCACACCTGTTTGCAGGAAACCTGTTTCAAAATTCTGTGTGAAATGCATCACACCAGAGCAGGGGCATGATTTAGTTGCTTACTCAGACGAGAATAACATCATATGAGATTCCATGGCGTACCTCCTCCATGTCCAGACTCCACTCCTAGAGTTCATCACATCTGTATCTCAACTCATGTCCCAGGAAGATGTAGACATTTGGGGTATCCTCCCATAACACATATATCTGTTGTTTTACTGCATCTGAGATCTGAACTTGAAAAGAATGAAAATACTCAAGCAAATGTTGGAAATACACCAAATTCCAATATTTGACACTTAAGAATAAATCAGTTGTTGAAGTCTCCTTGAGCTGTGCACAAAACAATGTCAGATCCTTGCAACTCAGATTTTATGGCGGCTCTATTTAGCAGGTGTTTCCAGTCATTTTATGTTTAGAAATGCACTGTATGTTTTCATTCATTTGTAGCTGTCTTATTAACTCCCTTTTTTTATCACTTATCAGTAAAAAGACAACTCCTAGAACTTTATGGCTGAATATTGTTGTCAGTTTACTTAAGGAATTTCTGGGATAACATTAATCTAATTTACAACAATAAACTGGAGAACAGAATTTAATCTCGATAATGTGAAGAACTTCATAGCCACATGCCAGCAAAAAGTAAATATATGGAAATTAACTGCAGTTAGTCAAACACTTGGGTTCATTTTAAAGTCTATTATTAGACTTAAACTTTGTCCACTCTTCTTCATTTTTCATTAAGAGATATATTTTATAGAAAGCCATACTTGCTGATCTTTTATGAAAAATTTGTGTATAGAATATTGTTGCTTCCAGATTTCAGTATGTCATAGCAGCATTTGGCACATATTTACATGAATGTACATTTGGAAACAAAAATCAGAGAAGTTTTTTAAAGGACTGGCTTTTCTCATTGTTTAAAATGAGATACTTTGTACCAGATGCCTGGTGTAATTTATGTTAATGTTAATTAACAATATTTGAAGCAAATAATGATAAATAGATGCCCCCCCCAAACATTATGCATCTAGTTGTCTAAGTAATCAAATTAGCACCAGCTTTGCCAGTGTTTAGACATAAGTCTTTATTAGAAAAAGTATACATCATTCTAGCTGTGATACTTCTTACGCTTATTATTTTGATCATACTTGAATAACGAAATTACTCTAAAGAAATTTACTGACTTTGGAAACTATTTATCTCTGATTCTGGAGGCTAAGCTTTATTTCTCCTTCCTGCAAAAACAAGATTAAAAGAACTCTACATTTAAAAAAATAATGCAAAGTACTTTGTTTTATACAAATCCTTTGTAAAAGGCCCTCAGTTTTCATAATAACAGTAAAATCAGGTATTTCCATCTATTTATAAAATACATAGAAGTCTATCCTTGAACTGCTTTAGCAGCATAACCATATCACGAAGATAAGCTTTTATGTGTTTTGATTTTGACCTCCCTACCAAATATTAACTGACGGGCAAAGGGAAGGTACACACTTATATTAAAGTTGTGCTTTGCATTTTATATCAATTAAATAAATATTAGACAAACTCCCACCACTCTTTGTTTAGCTGTGTGGGGCTCAGCTGTGTTGCTTCTAACCCTAACTACATCACTTCAAATTATCAGTAAATTAACAGAGTAACACTTTCAACCTCAGAGCAGATTTGATCCAAATAGTCTTTAAATGCCATTTCTGTTCCTATTAACCTGAAGATCGGCATAGCAGATATTTTCGTAAGGCTGCCCAGCAATACAGGGCATTAATGGCTAAGTTGTGACAGCACTTTTCATGATGATTTATGATTCAGTGTTTAACTTGATTACTCCACTGCTGACTCTGAATACTATTTCAATTAGTGCACAGAAGGTCACATCACAAATATTCCTCTATAATCTATTCCTATTAACACTAATACATGGAGTAACCAAATCTTTTCACCCTTGTTGATTCAAACCATCCATAGCACTAACTGCAGACTTGTTTACCAGTTTACTGCTCTGGACACATCTGAAATGGTAATTTTCAGTCTTTTGAGTATCATTAATTGCTGTACCATGCCATCATGAATAAGGATCCCTTTGCTGCTGTGTGTGCATTCATAATTATCAAAGGTTTAGATATTTTAAATGAAGGTACATTTTCAGAAAGAACTCACATCTAAATTATTATTTCACAGCTAATCATGAAGGGGGAAATAATGAGAAGAAATTTAAGAAGCACAACAGGAGAGGTGCACAAGTTAAACTCAGGATAATATATAAATCTAGGGGTAGGGCGCTTAGTAAAGATGAAATTTGGGAGCCATACTTTGCCTGATGGTTATCTCCCACATTCCTGCACCCACCTCTAGTGTTATTGGCAGAAAATGAGGAGCAACTGAAGTTTGGAAACCTAAAAACAGGAAGCATGAAAAAGTTAGACAGCTCAACCAGAAACCTCAGTTCTTCTGGTCCTGCTCATACCTGCTTTCTGCCTCAGACTTCAGTAGGAGAGACATGCTAATGCTTCCAACTCAGGTTCTGGCTGCCTCACTTGTGTCAGGATGGGCTGTCTTTTATCTGTTTCATATTTTTGTTGGGCTCAATACATTGAATTTCCCTCTCCATATTCTCCAAGAGGAATTGCATCAGTGGACATTTTTAACAGGTGAAGGTCAGCAGCAACAGCAACAACTGCTGCCCATTCCTATGCTACTCCTGCTAGTCCCACATGCCTCTGGAATCCTTCAAATGCTGAATCCCACTTAAGACTCCTAGCTCTTGGTTGTTCCTGATTGAGTGAAATGATGGGCTTTGTAGAGGTGAAACAAGCTCTCTAGATGAAAGTCTGCATTAAATAAATGATGACTTTTCACTGAGCAGAAGAGGGAACAAAACTCCCTAATGTCATGGGCAGGGCTTTAACTGGACAAAAGAGTGGGATTACTTTCCAGCCTCTGTTCCACACACCATTTACATATTTAAGACAAACTTATTTCACGTTAATATCAAGTAGTATTAGACACCCTCATGGAAATAGCTTGTATTTCCAACCTTTCAGGAGTTTTAAAAATACAAATGCAAATATTATTAGTGTTTTTGAGAAGAATACATTCGCAGCCTTATTTTTTGAAGGAACTTTTTCTGGGTCTGGGAATGGACTATGTTTTAAGTTGGCTGACTAGTGGATGTGTCTGCATTAATGTTTCAATTCAAATAAGGAATATGCTTTTAACATCAGCAACCAAATTGTTCCCACTTTCCATGTTGTGGTTGGTATTGCAGAGCAAATTTAGGGTTGTGTGAACTGTATTCCCTTTGGGATGAAATTAGTACAAAGAATGTCATCTAGGAGCCACCAAAGGAGTTCCAGCTGCTAATTTATGTTCATCTTGTGGACCAGATTAGAAGTCCACAGTAAATTCCCGCCTAAACATTTCTGCATATGTCAGGTCCTTAGTAGCAGCCATTTAGCTTCAAAGACATTGTTTGCAGGTCAAAGAAAGGGTTTCTTTAGACAGTAAAACCCCAAGTATAAAACCTGAAGTTAGTAATTAACACTTTGATTTGTTAACAATGTATACACCTGGAAGGTAACAAGCGTGTTTTAAAATTGAATTAAATCAGATCATTGTTACATTCATTATTTTATAGGTAGGTTTTCTCTCTTTTTTTCCCCCAAATATTGCATTCACAGCTAGTTACACAAATCTGTTGTTAATTTGCACACAGATGTCACTCTCTGCAGGACATAAAACCAAAGCAGAGATGGCCAGCAGTACTATTTGTTGTGGCATCATACTTACAGAAGCAGCCTGGCTTTCATGAGGGTTTTTTTATAAAATAAAAGCAAGCTCTCCAGAGAGAAAATAGATGGAGCTTTAATTTGCTTTTCACGAATATTTATGTACATATCTATTTATTTGCTGTATTACGTGTATTCTTTTTGAGAAACATAAGATTGTTGAAATTTAAAGTGTTGGAATCATTTTAGAACAATGCTACTCTTTCCCACTGTGTTGGAAAATGTGGCTGACTGCAGTTTTGGACAATGCTTTTCAGGGGACTAAAATGGTGACTTTTTCTTTTCCAAGTTTTATCATTCTGAAACTTCAAGCAATTATTTTAAAATGAACCACGCTAACAACCTCTTTTCTCACATAGCTGGTAGAAACAGAATGGAGATCTAACATGTATTGAACTGATTTGAGTAGCTAACAGGGATATCTGCAAGTTGCTGGAGAAAAACTTACTTTCAGGAATTACAGCTTGGAAATAGATGTGTAGCGGTGACTTGCAGGTGGAGGTTTGTAACAGCCACCCACTGACTTTTACCTCTGGCAAAATGCATGTAAGCTTAGAAAAATTTATTTAAGTCCATAAATCTATAGGTAATCTATATAAATAGCCTGAACTTGCAGCATTTAAGGATGAAGAAACACAAAATCGTATTGATTACTTTGTAGAATAACTTTCCTTTATCTCTACTGTAAGAATTTTGTCTCTACTGTAATCAATGTGAAGGAGTGTATGACAGCATAAACAGCATAATTTTATTTTAGTATTTTACCTCTGATATTTGTGATTATAGCACAAATAGGAGCAGTATTAAAGGAATAGTGTGCCTTAAGAGCTGAAGAAACTAGCAGTAAAACTCTGCCCTTTTGTAAGAGATTTCCCCTAACACACTGAGTATAACTATATAGAATTACGTGCAATGTTGTTACCTGAATGACTCGACTATCACATTATTCCATTCATTATTCCACTTTAGTTTTAAAATACAGTTCACTAGGCTTTTTGTAGAGAAGAGAGACTAGATTTAGAAGGCAGCCACTTGTAGGTACACGAGTGTTCACGAACTGATATGCATACATTAAAGCATCTCTGGTAATAATGTGGCTTATGAAGTGTCACTTACACAACATACTGTAAGTTTAAATTGTATTTTGAGTTTCTGTCCAGATTGGTAAGATATGAATTCAAGGGCTAATACTGTTTTCTGCAGATACTTCAAGACATCGGAATTTGATTTATTCTTCTATATTAACCTTTTCTGCCTGCAAGAAATATAAAGGGAAGCCAGTAGCAAACTCTCTTACGTCTTTGGTACCTTTGGTGATATCTCTTTTTGTTCAAATTCTTCTTTTTTTCTGTATGAAATGTCCAAGTGATTTGAAGAAGAGTAAAACTCTACCAAAAAATCATGCATGATATTTTCAATAAAATGACAGAACTTTATTTCCTAAAATAATCACTGCAATAGGCGTCGCATGAAAATGGAAAAGTAAAGAAACCAATATTCCTCTATTTCTTGCTTGGTGTAAATTCTAAAATATTTTCAGACAGTTCAGTATTCCTTGTCATGTGTACCCAAAAGCAGTACTTTTAAATACATCTATAGGAAAGAAACTGATGTTTTTTGGAATAAGACAAGCATCATTGCTTCTAGTGCTTAAGTGAATGTGGGACCACTCCCGGTACATGTAACAAAGGTCTTTTAAACTTGTATTTAACACCCAAAGTTAACCTTCTGGAAGGTCACATCAGTTCTTTAGCAAATGCACCAACATTTTCAAATTTCTGAAGTGGTCTGAATCGCTGCAGAAGAGAAAGAATGAGAACTATAGAAGAGCAGGCTGGAGGGAACCTGTGCAGAGTTGGACAAAAAAAAGATTGATAGCAATAAAGAGAAAGGACTGGCATGGGCAAAGCAGGAGACAAGGTGTGTCTGGACATTATAGAGGACGGGGAAGGAAAGCCTGCAAGCACTAATAGCCACTTCTCTCCAGAGCATTAAACAGAGTAGCTGAGTTTCAACACCCCTCAGCTGTATGGGACATGGCTGCACAACTGGAAAACAAGCATCTTACTCCCTCTGGAGTCTAGGTCACAAGGAAGTAGACTTTGTTTTCACTTCCATGTGAAAACACGATTTTATAGTGTGTTTTCTGACTTTGTTCATTAGTTTTTCCTTTTTCTTCTTTTTTTTTCCTCTTGTTTCATTTTTTGTTTAATTGGGAAATTGCATTCTTCGGCAATAATGAATTTGGGATAAATTTCTTTAGTGTACAATCTATGCACAAAGAAATAGATGATAGAGTTTTCTCAGCTATAGTAACTTCCACAATTAACACTCTTAAGTTCCAGAGATTTGCAAGTGACATGAACAGCTGCTTAGAAATTTACTTTCCTCTAATATTTGATGTTACAAAAGTTCATTGATTGGTAGGTAGCATCAGGAGGAGAACTTAGGGAATTGCTAATGTTCAAACTCTTTTAATGGCCCTCACTAAGGTGCCGAATTAAGGTTATGCAGGTACTTTGCCATTCCTTAAATCTGACATGAGTCTTCAGAAATTAATTTTTCTGTGACCCAATTTTTGCAGGTAATTATCCTTTCTGTTATTTTCTCTAGTGCAGGGAATACCTCAGCTAAGATTTTCATCCTGAGATTTGGCATATCTCTTTCCAGCCATCACTACAAACAGGAGACAGTGGGAACCATGAAAATTGGTTTGTGAAATAGTTGACTTTCTGAAGTATTGCATATTCACTGGATTTAACTTTTAAACAAAGACCCACAGTATTTTTATGTATCTGGTTTCTGCTGCTCATAACTAAAAATAAATAAATGCATAAAGCAGCAAACAATGAAAAACTTCCTTCTGCAACATGAAAATCACCTCTGCCAACAATTTGATTGTGTCCTAGGGACATGCAGAGAAGGAATTAAAAGGAAAGATCCTCTATCAGCTCCTTTTTGTTTGTGTATTGTTTGTCACTGGATCCGTTTATTAGCCTGGAGATAATGTGACAGTTGACTCGAGCAGTAACACAGCACTCATTAGTAAGCTTGACAGGGAGGTGCCAGCAGCTACTTGAGATTGTATTTTATCAATCTTCATGGCTCATTTGGGAGGCTCACTACACTGTGATCTACTCCCAGTGCTCACTAGGACAGGGGCAAGCAACTGCGAGTGCTACTAAGAATGGGGACTTGTAGAAGTTCTCTGTGATGAGGTAATCTCTTAGTGAAAAAATGTAGTGCTGACCTAACAATTCTGCAACTTCTACCTGACAAATTCAATATCAACTGTAGGACACTTGTATAGAGTCTTAAATGTAAATTTTCTAACATTTCTGTACCCCTTAGGATAGTTATTTGCAGAATTCTCTCTAAAAGGAAAATGGAAAAGATGGCTAAAAACATTAATGCCACTCTTGAAACTGTCGTCAATCAAAAGAAGCGGTGACAATTCTTTACGGATTTCAGTGTTTTCTCTCTCTTCCTCGACTTTTCCCAAGATATTTTTGGTAGATTATGGTAATTTTGAAGTAATTTAATACATTTTTTATAAATTTAAGATCGTATTGATTTGCAGCACTGCGATTCATCACGATGCCAATCCCCACATGAAAAGATTTTGTATCATTCCTTCCACAGATATTAAACTGCAGTAAATAACACAAGAGAACATAAAAATAAAAAAAAATCAATTTTTCTCCCTTCCTTTCTACATGTTGAGGTTTTCAGAGGCATTAGGAACATGTTTTCAGTGCCCCTGGAAATGATAGTGACATATTCATAACATACATACAAGCTAAGATTCTAATTTATTTACACTGCTCAAGAATGAGTACTCTGGGTAAAAAATTAGCTGCTGCAAGACTCATGACAAAAAAAGCCATGACTCTTGGCAAAACTGGTGCCTGTTGTGTGTATTGCTGAGATATCATGTGCTGCTGATAGAGTTTGCTACTGCTGTGTGTTAGTAATGTCCCCCAGATTACCAGCTGAGGAAACAGAATGTCAGTTTTTGTCATGCAAGAAGAAATGTTTTAATGTGTTTAGGAGGTTAGTGCAGTATGAATTACTGAGATACCATATGTCCTCTAAAACACATGGCAAATTTATCTTGCCAGAAGAACTGCAAGTAAAAAGGGCTTGGTTGTGTGGTCTGATACCAGGCATAGAGAAAAACCCCAAACAATCCTGCCACCATGCTTATGTGCCATCTTTAGTAATAAATTTTATAGAACCAGTTAAGAATTACATTACAATAGTAATGTATAGAACAGCTTATAGAACATGCAGAGAATAATCTGACTTCATTTATTCCAATCTTTTTGTGTATTTATATAACATCAGAATTTCTTTTTTCATATTTTAATACCCTATCCATATACAGTTTGCTTATATCTACAAAAATAATACTTTCTTTTAAAGGATTGTATCATCCCTGTACCACACAATAGCTCACTACAAATTCCTGTAACAAAAAATGAAAGATGCCTGTGCCTAGTCAGACTCACTGAATAAAGACAACAGATACCAAAAGTGACAGAACTCAGGTACTTGATAAGAGAGGGAGAACAGAGGAAGAAAGATAAGGGCTGGATGCTCATTTGGTGAGCATGTATGTATGTAAAAGGAGAAGATACTGAAAGAGAAGACACTCCTTCACCAATGAATGCTGAACTCTGACCATAATTTGAAGCATAAATGCAGCATTCACAATGGTGCCTAAAATTATACCCTTTGAAGTGATTATACCCTTTTTTATTGATAATTCACTTGTTGATACTAGTTACATATTTGGGTCTTGTATAATCTGGAAGAAATTTCAGTTTATAAACCTAGAAGTCAACTTGTGAATTAATTTGTTCAACAATATCATCACTGAAGTAATGTTATGCCTGTAGCAGAAAACAATCAAAACAAGAAAATTCACTGCTAAGTCTTCACCACGCCATATGTCCTCTAATATCTAATTACAACAGGGGCACAATAAGCAAGTCATTAAACTTGCACCCTATTGTGCATAGGTATTAGAGGACATGTGGTGCATTTAAAATAAAAGAATGACATTCCATGGAATTATTTTACTTGTGGAAAGTGTTTTTAATGTAGGAAACTTTTGTCTCTATTTTGATCTTCTGGGAAAATTGCCAAGCTTAGAGTTTTTGACAAAAATTATTTTAGAAACACCCTCAGACCTCTGGAGTTTGGAAATCTGAGCTCTCATTCTAGACAAGCTGCGAGACATATAGAGCATGTAGAGGAAGCCTACCAGATTAAATACCAGGAGGGTGGTCTCTTTAACATCCAGGGGAAACTGACCATTCTCAAAAGATAACCTATCAAATTTAAAGGGAAGGGAAACCCTGTCTCCTCTGCCTCTAATAATCTGGGGGCAATTACTAATAAATTCCCAAAACAGGCTACTGAAGCTAGGACTGGGGTTAGGACGGAGAAACCACTTATTATACACACCTCGAACAGCTGCCTGTACCTCTGTCAACTTCTTATGAATCATTATCACCGAGCACAGCAAGATAGAAATCCGAATTCTTGCTCCTGGTCTGCAAAAATTTCTTATCAAGGATAAGATTGGACCAAGTGGTGGATAGGCAAATAGGCTTAGGGATCAGAACGGCACTAGTACCTTAAACAAGCCTACGGACTAGAAATACATGAATATATCAAGCCAGAGAGACATTATGAACTCAACCAACATGATGACTACTTTACCCCAACACAAAGTAGTTAAATTCAAACCAAAATGTAATTGTTACAGGTTTTTCACTTTCCTTTGAGCCACACATTGGACACCACTAAATTTGTGCTGGTTTGGCCAAATTTGGAAATATATCCTCTGAGAGGAGGCAGGTACAACCATCCCTCCCCCACCAGGTTCAGGAAAAAAGAAACTTTTTCCTCGAAGGAAAGTGAAAGAGATAAAAACTATTTATTTAACAAACACATGGGAAAAGGATAATGATGCTAAATAATAAAATCTCTCCCTTTGCTGAGAGAAACCTGGGAAAATTTCAGAGTCCTTCTGTAGATCTCTCTCTCCCCCTCCTTGGAGCTGGGATGGGGTGGGCCCACCTCCAGGGCCAAGGCCTCGGTGGAAAGTCCTCCCAATGTATTCTGATGTTGAAACAGTCCAGCAGAGAAAAAAAAAAGAAAAAAACAAAGTCCCAGGAAAACAAAAGTTCAGTTCTCCATCTCCCTCCGGAGAAAGAAAAAGGAGCTGAAAAACTGGCCGAAAGCAAGCAGGGTGCTTTCCCCACTCTCGCTCTGCTGCTGCAGCTGAAAAAAAAGTCTCTATCTCTGTGTGACCTTGAACAAGCTGCAAACTGCTTTGAAGAGGTTTTGCTCAGGTTTTCCTCCCCTCTCTCAGGCTCAGTTTAAAGGCACAGAAAGGCACAAAATTAACTTCTGGGCATGGGGCAGCGATAGGGGATACACATCACAAAGTCACCCCAAGACACTATTTATATTAAATATACATCACCTTTGTTACAGAGGTCTTGAAAGTTTTCTATATCCAAACATTTCTGATGAGTTTTTTCACCATTTAAAGAAACTGAGTTGACACAGGATAGGAAGAAAGGTTCCTTTATGAAAGCTGATTAAAGGATATTAAACAAAGAACAGACCTTACTAACCCATTTTTGGAAGAGAGATAAATCCATACTGAAGTACTAAACAGATAATTGGTTGGATCAGTTTTACTGAAATCTTCATTAACAACCCAGAGTAGGGACTAGACCAAGAAATCTCTTAGTTTGTAGATGATTTCAGTAAAATGTTACACCAGTGACAAGAAGCTCCAGAATGACCTTAAAAATCTGAGTCAGTGGGCAAAAACATGGCAAATAAAATTTAATGTAGGTAAGTTTAAAGCATCTAGGGAAAAGTAAAGTTTGAACACAACCTTGGAAGTCACATCTATGGAAAAGGTCAATCCTTAAAAGGTCAGCTTGGTGAGCAGGGGGAGTCCAAAGGAGACTTCAAAATGCTGGCCATCTCAAAGAAGGGAAGGAAGAGAAAAACAGAAGCTCTCATTTTCTTAGAGTCTAAGACTTCGTCAACATGGAGTACTTTGTGTAGTTTGGGCCTCTCCATGGACAGACATAATGAATTTTAGGAGTATAGGGAATTAGGAGGCAGAGTAGCAGATTTATGAGGAGACACTCAGATTTTAGAGGAGAAAGTTAAGGGTGATACAATTGAGATTCACAAAATCATGAAGGTGGATAGAGTGCAAATTGGTTGTTTATAAATAATTGAACATTCCTCTTTCTGATACACAATTAGAATATATCAGAAGTATTATAAGATGACATTTCAAATTGTGATTTCAAACTTTGCAGATCCTATGAAAGAGAATAGCAGCTTAGAGCCCAGGCTTGAGTTTACCATTATTATAGTTGCTATTATAATTATTATTTTGCAGCACTTTTTCTTATTTTTCAAATTCTCACTTTACGTCCACTAGATAAATTTTGGTTTATCACTTAGTTAACTGAGTAGTCAGTGTTAAAACATGGAAACCAATGCAGACCTTTAGGGTCCAAAGTATAATAATGTGAACTAAGCTAGGTAACACTACAGTTAGCAGTGCACAAGATTGAACTGCAACTCTCAAAAACATACTGGACTATGTAGAAGTCAGAGTTAAATAGAAACTCCAGATACAGTCTGATACCATACATATATCTATCTCACGCAACAAGACCATTATTACTTTCTACACTTGCTGCTTTCACTTTTCCCTGTTTTTCAACAGCTTTATAAGAATAAATCCACTTATCTTCCTGTTATTTTAAGAATTCTTTGGACACACGTCACTCTTTTCTACTGTTGCAACTCT